>NW_027110220.1:0-2212 GCF_000696795.3 Halyomorpha halys
AAGAGTGATCAGCGCGTTTCGTACAGTCTCATACGAAGCGGCTTGCGTTGAGCTGATCCCAGATGAGAGGAGCCGCTCTTATAATAGTGTTGACTATATTCCAAAAGACGTATTAAGAAAGGAGACTCTAAGAAAATGGCACATATATACTATATATACTACGTAAATTTGTAGTACAAGAGTAACTCATTAAATATGAAGGATTAATTAATTATTTAACTAAAACAATAAAAAAAAAACATACAAAAACTTTTCGAGTACATAAAAATAATGGATAGCTAACCTAACCGTTTTCTCCTGAGGATTAGTAATCATAAGGTGGATGTAATGTCAAATATGCCAATGACGCCAAAATGTATATATTGCAGTCTGTTTGATCATTATTGTCTGGCACCAATGGTGAATGATTTAGAGATGGAGAGATCCCATGTAGTATGATGTATATTAATAAACAAAATTGTTACAATGAGACCTCTATGACGTCTGATATATAGATATATGACTCTTTTCCAAATCTCACCTCTTAATTCTTTCGTTATAAAAATATCACCTATATTTTTTTATTGGCAATATAATGTTGTACAATGCAGTGATACAATAACGTTAAGAAATTAACCGATTTTTAATCCTAATGGAGAACATATTTACTTTAAATAATTAAAATAAAAGTGTTCAACAGCCCAACATGAACAAATATAAAACGTTTTACAGGCGTAACCATCGCTCAATCCCTGATTTAAACGATTATGCCCAACAAAAATTTGACTTTGGATAAATGAACATGCATTACACGACTAAATTCATTTCTTAAAGTTTTTTTTACCAGTGAAATTATTCGATTTTTTGGACGTATTTTATTTCCATCTTCTGTATTAATGCAAAGCTTCCCTACCTTTGATAGTAAGAAAGCGAAAGTAAATAAATAGGGAAAGTTGTTAATATGTATCTTATATATCATAAATTTGCTAATCAATGTTAATATGATTAGTATATTATGAATTTTACTCTGAAGAGTGTACGATGATTAATAATTAGTCATCCTTATTAATAATCCATAAGGGGTTTCTAGTCCTCAATCTGGCGCTTCCCCAGGTAAGGCCTAAGATAATGCTCATCTTATATAAAGGGTGCTGGATATATGAAATACTCAGGATGGCCCAAAACTTGCAAAACGCAGATGCGGCATTTTTTGTAGCTGCGTAAATATTACCTAGTAGTAGATGTAATATTATGATGTAATACACATAATTTTTAAATAAGGAGTTGCGAAAAAATAAATTAGCTCTTGACGAGCCCAATACTGTATCGGGCGGGAATAATGTACAGCTAAAGAGACTGGTAAGTGAGCGGCATTTTGTCATAATCCCTGAGGCCGCAAAATTATCCCTGAGTTACAGGAGCTCCGACTGAAAAATGAGTGTAAATTTAAGGTTTGTTTTTTAATAAAATAAGCTTGGGGTGTGAACTTTAAATATTAAAAATATACTTTTTAGTGACGTTTATGGTATATCTTATCTAGTTTAGGTAGAAGTTAAACCTTTTTCTGGCAGAAAATAACGAATAACCTTTTCTTTAATCAAATGAACTGAAAATTAATTTATTTTCAACTTTTGGAAAAAAAATTTATTCTCTCTTACCATGGTTGATAGAGCTATTCATTTTTATTCTGAACAGTAAATAGTTTAAATGAAAGTAATCGGGGTGAAATATCTTATTTTTTTCTCCTTTTGGACTAGCTGATCAAAAAACTATAAATATATATGTTTATAAACTTTGTGAGGAGTTTTTATTGAAAATTCAAGCATTAATTAGACTCTGTATAAAAAGCTTATTTATTGTCCGTTTTTCACAAATTATTTTTATCAGTCCTCTTATAATGAATAATATCCTCTCTGATAAATGACGATCGATACTGCCAGACAGTTAAAGTGAACCTGGATTCGAGATGAAATCACAATCAAGAAACTTTCTGCTACAAATGGCAATGAATCTTGAAAGTTCTAAATGCGTCTTGAACGGCTCTAGCGCCTGCCTGATGCAACTGGCAATTTGTCTTGCCGAGCGCTTCAGAGAAAAGTTGTTCTGTGAAGGAAGAAAAGTCAGTATCGCTAAAGTAGGATCTATTGAGATCCGTTCGTTAGGATTTTTCTTCAACTTTTCTAATGTCGGTACCAATGAATTTCATTTAACCTGGAATCCGATGGAAGATTAT
>NW_027110220.1:2517-6543 GCF_000696795.3 Halyomorpha halys
TTACCTAATTTTAATATTTTTTACATTGTTTACTTAAAAATTATTTTCAAATGTGACGTACTTAACTGCCATCCCCACTCCTCCCAATACAAACGGTTTACTCTGACTTTGACTTCCGTGAAAACAGGTATGAATTCTGTCTCGTTCATTGTCATTTGATTTTATTCTTATCCCTTTTCATCCCTCGTACTTTCTTTAATAAGTTGTCCCTTTATCTGTTACTATTACCTTTTTCATTTATAGTTAATGAATTTTTAATAAAATTAAAGTTACACCTTTAATTTTTCTTATTTAATTTTTACATTTCATTGTATACCCTTGTTATGTTCCATTTATTTTTTTTGTTCTTATGTGTAGAATTTGTATTTTTTTCTAGCCCTAATGAAGCCCTGCAACGAGGGGCGAAACGTTGGCTCAAATAAAAATAGTACTCCAATTTACTATTTGAGTTTAATTTGACCCCACCCGGATCATATTCTATTTATTGATATACACGGTCAATCAACAATCTTCCAGTAAACATAATTTTGATTTTAAAACCCTAAAATTTTGGATACAGTCTATCACACACACACACACACACACACACACACACACACACACACACACACACACACACACCGCCACTCACCTTAAACCTTCTCGAGCCGTCCTCTGTGGAACATATCAAGGTCCTATCTTTGAAGTAGTCATGAATGATACTCCTGAGGTTTTCCGGGGACGTTCATTACCAGTAGGGCATCCAGGATGCAGCTCCATCTTTCTGTGTTAAAGGCATTCCTTATATCCATCGTGACAATAGCACAATAGCATTTTGCGCCTCTTCTCCATCTCTTCCCTGCTATAGCAGTGTGTACCCCAGGGTTCGGTGCTGGGACCTCTGTAGTGGAATGCCATGTACGACGGAGTCCTTAGGCTTAGTTTACCAGAGAGTTCCGAAATAGTGTGCTTTGCTGATGATATCGCGGTGGTTCGACGAGGTATAAAGAAGAGTTCATTCTAAAGGCCAACCACTGTGTCGCTTCGGTTCGAGATTGGCTAGTATCTTTAGGTGCAACTAGCAGACAGTAAGATAGAGGCCCATCTCATCAGTTGCAGAAAAGTGAGGGAAACTATAACCTTGAGAGCGGGTAGGCAAGAGATCCAGTCCAAGCATTCTTTGACTTACCTCGGGGTAAGGATCGATGATAGACTCCGGTTCAGAGAGGATATTCAGCGGGTGAGTGATAAAGCGGCTAGAGTAACCGCCGCACTGTCACGTTTAATGCCCAACATAGGCGGACCCAGGAACAGCCGTAGGTTGTTGATATTCTATGTGGTCCCATTCATTCTGCTCTATGCAGCTGGGATTTGGAGAGATGCGTTGGGTACTGAGGCCTACAGAAGACCGATGGTGTCGGTGTATCGTAGGTGTGCGCTAAGAGTGATCAGCGCGTTTCGTACAGTCTCATACGAAGCGGCTTGCGTTGAGCTGATCCCAGATGAGAGGAGCCGCTCTTATAATAGTGTTGACTATATTCCAAAAGACGTATTAAGAAAGGAGACTCTAAGAAAATGGCAACGCCAACGATTTGCTGTACAGGTGATGCAGAAGTTAAGAAATGAGGAGAAATATAGGCGAACCAGGAGATGTAATGTAATGTAAGGAGATAGCTAGTCTCCCATCGGGTAGGAGGAGATAGCTAGTCTGCCCAGGTGGCGGATAGGGGGGTTCTCACCTGATATGGCGGGGACCGGGGAAATAAAATACCCGGGGTGAACCAAAACTAGAATCAAATCCAGGCGCGACGGTTCCTAGAATAGACGGCGTACTGGTCAGCGTCTGTTCCTCAGGCTAGAGGCGGCTGTTCCAAAACTTGGTTGGAGGTATAAATGCAGAAATAAAAAAAATTGTGTTATGAAAAATAACGTCAATTATGGTACGGTGCAGGGGCACGGAATCCCAGTACCGGCGTCGGTAGGGAAAGCGAAAGCGGGTTCCCCGGCGTCGTAATCATACGTCCGCAATGCTGGAATGGTGGGAGACTGGCCATTGTAACATCTAATGCCACAAAAATTAGAAATGTAATAAGGAACAGTTTTGGTCTACAACTCACTGAATAAATTCAATTCCAAAATGGGCATAATCTAATGTCACAAGACTAATCACAAACGAGGTGATGAAAAATCTTGGTAGCAAAATTAAGCAGCTTCTCTATTCGCACCAAGAATAATGTACATAGTAAGATAAGGAGTTTCGCATGCGAAATCCAACTATACTTTGAAAAGTTGGAAACAGCTGCCCTACCTATCAATACTGCAGGTGGACACCCAAACGAAGGAGGTCAGTCAGCTGAGGAGGAATGCTGTAAAGTCAGAGTGGACACTACCCACACCTTCTTTAGCTGGCGGTAAAAAGAAGAATAAGAATAGAACTGCACAACCCAATGCACAAGTTGTGCAGCATAATGTAGATCGCTCACAGAGATCTAATGCAGCTCAACGGGGAGAACAACAGGAGGAGCTATGGCAAGAGGTGCGAAAAAGATCGAGGAAGAAATCTCGCCCTAAGCCTCTTAAATCACCAAGGTCCGGAAAATTAATAAAGTTGATCTGCTACTCCAATTACACCGGGAGAAAGAGCAATCTCTTGCTTCACTAAAAAGCTCAATGGAGAGAGTGCTTGGCAAAGAGGCAGAAGACCGGACTTGGACGGAGGAGATTTGGATGCACTCACCATAAAAGAGGAGGTTGTGGAGGCCTTAAAACCCCTCCTGGGTGATGATTCAGTACCCACCACAACAGTGAAAGCTATCCGTCAAGCCTATGGAGGTACACAAACAGCGGTTATTTCACTCCCGGTTCTCCAAGCTAGGAAGGCTACGGACACATAGCTCGGAATTATGTTGGAAAGGATAGGACCTTCCTATGTCGAAACTGTGGTAAAACGGGTCACAAAGCTACTGACTGTGACCAGAAACCGTAATGCGCATTATGTGCGGGAAATGGAGATGCTGACCACCCAAGCGGAAGTAGTAGGTGTCCGGCTTTCCGTTCAGCACTGAGAACAATGATGCAAACCCAACAACATCGCAAATGTGATTACTTCAACTAAATTTGAACCATTGTGAAGCTGCACAGGATCTCTACCAAACTGTACGGAAACAGCACATCGACGTCGCTATTCTCTGCGAAAAATATAAAAATCTAGATGGCAACTCATGGGTATCCGATGCCAGTGGTAAAGCTGCTATTGGGGCCTGTAATTCCCAAGCTATCCAGGAAGTGAATACTTCGTCGCACTACGGCTTTGTATGGGCGTAGGTTAACGACGAATACTTCTTTAGTTGTTACACCCATCCCAGTATCACAATTGAAGACTTTGAGAATTTGTTAGATCGCATAGTCTTAGAGGCTAGTTGCTATAATACAGCTATCATAGCTGGTGTTATCAACGCATGGGCAACGGGAAGTAGAATAACAAATCGACGGAGTGAAGAGAAGCTCTCGCATATCTAAGTGATATGATCCTTATGAACACCGGAACAACCCGACGTAAACTAGAGAAGGAAGATCATCTATCATCGATTTGACGTTTGTGAGTGGTCGCCAGGATCGGATCGCAGCTTGGAAGGTTTGTGGATTTTATACAAACAGTGATCACCAGGCTATATTGATTACACTGGATACGCCTTCAAGAAAGGAGAGTTCTCCACTGGCCAACCAGTGGCTGGAACACGAAGACTTTCGATGGCGCTTCATTCACTTTAATGCTGGAGGATGAGTGTGAATTGAAAGGGTCAGCTGAGGAAAAGGCGCGTATACTGACCTCTTTTATATCTGGGGCTTGTGATGCAGCTATGACCCGTTCAAAGCCTGGCAAACATCATTCCTCATTGTTCTGGTGGACGGATACTATTGACGATCATTGCCGGTGTTGCAGCCAAGCTAGAAGACGTGACCAGCGAGCGAGACGTCTACCGGAGTTTTCAGTGCTTCATGAAGAGTTCAAGAGAGTTAGAAGGAACCTCCGACAAGCCATTAAAG
>NW_027110220.1:6928-8617 GCF_000696795.3 Halyomorpha halys
GGGTGGTCAGCATCTCCATTTCCCGCACATAATGCGCATTGCGGTTTCTGGTCACGATAGAGGACATCGCCTCGAACCTACAACATGGCAAGGCACTAGGATTGGAAGGAATTCCTAATGTAGCTCTGAAGGTGGCTCTCAGGAAACTGCCGGATCTTTTTATCGATCCCTTCAATCCGTGCATTCGTAAAGGCTCCATTCCGAAACCTTGGAAGAGACAGCGCCTCGTACTTATTCCAAAAAGTAAGGGAAGACTGGAAGACCCGTCAACCTATCGTCCAATTTGCTTATTGGATACTGTGGATAAGGCATTCGAGAAAATCCTTTCCCCTCATGCTACAAAAGTTCACAGAGGGAGTTAATGGCCTCTCGCGGGCTCAATTCGGATTTCGTAATGAGCGATCCACGATCGATGCTGTTAGATTGGTAGTTGGCCTGCACAGCCATTGCAGGAGCAAGGTGGAGGAGGGGTGCTAAGTATTATGCAGAAATCATCACTCTAGACGTTAAGAATGCTTTTAATACTGCAAGATGGACCTGTATAATAGATGCGCTACGGACTATGGCGGTACCAGCCTATCTTATGAGAGTTCTTACAAACTACTTCAAAGATAGAGTTCTGTTTTACTTTTTAGACATTGGCCAAAGAAGATATGAGGTGACTGGTGGTGTCCCACAGGGCTCGGTATTAGGGTCTCATCTGTGGAACGTCATGTACGACGCCATCTTCAAAATGACATTGCCGGAGGGAGCCACAGTTGTGGGATTCGCAGATGACGTTGCAATTGTAGTGGCGGCGAAGTTCTTGGAAGAACTTACCCTCATCGCTAACCAGGCTGTTGCTATGGTACCAGGTTGGCTGTCTTCGGTAGGCCAACATCTTGCAGATCGCAAGACCGAGGTTCTCGTAGTAACTAGCAGGAAGCAGACTGAGTCCATCACTGTCACGGTTGGTAGGCTCGAAATTCGTTCCCAGTCCTGCTTAAAATACCTAGGAGTCATGATCGATGCACGTCTCCGCTTTAATATCAACGTTGGAGGTCCCAGAGAAAGTAGCCGAAGGCTCCTTGCTACTGTTGTTCCCTCCATTATGTTATATGCAGCCCCGATTTGGAAAGAAGCGATGGCTGCCATATCATACAGGAGAAAATTGGTTTCAGTAGGGCGGTGTTTTTAGTGGGTGAAAATCCCACACACGGATAGGTACGGGTCTTTTGAAGATGAACTAACTAATAGCTCTGATAATGCAATTTAATTTAAGACTGACACTACAAATTAGAGAACCTGATTAAGAATAAAATATTATTTTAATTTAATCAAGAAGACATTGCTATTTTTTTAATTTTAAATTGTTTAAATAATTGTTGTTGGGCAATAATATTTTATTCTCAATATTATAGGTTCATTTCTGGATAAATTGAATTTATTCAATGAATTAGAGATAAAAAACACTTCCATATTAAATTACATCAATCGACTAAAAATCAATACAAATCGAATAGATCGATAAAAAGATCCGGCCGTTTCCTGAGAGCCACCTTTAGAGCTACATTAGGAATTCCGTCCAATCCTAGTGCCTTGCCATGTTGTAGGTTCGAGGCGATGTCCTCTATCTCTTCCTGCGTAATTTGTGGAAAGTCCGTTATATATATATATATATATATATATATAACGGACTTTGCACAAATA
>NW_027110220.1:9196-11897 GCF_000696795.3 Halyomorpha halys
TACTACTTCCGCTTGGGTGGTCAGCATCTCCATTTCCCGCACATAATGCGCATTACGGTTTCTGGTCACAGTCAGTAGCTTTGTGACCCGTTTTACCACCGTTTTGACATAGGAAGGTCCTATCCTTTCCAATACAATTTCGAGCTATGTGTCCGTACTCCCAGCAACGGAAATACTTTGGAATTTGGTTTCGCGTATACGGCTAACAACAAGGCCTCTTCTCGAACCTTTCCTTGAGCCATAACCTCCCTAGCTTGGAAAACCGGGAGTGAAATAACTGCTGTTTGTGGACCTCCATAGGCTTGACGGATAGCTTTCACTGCTGTGGTGGGTACTGAATCATCACCCAGGAGGGATTTTAAGGCCTCCACAACCACCTCTTTTGTGGTGAGTGCATCCAAATCTCCTCCATCCAAGTCCGGTCTTCTGCCTCTTTGCCAAGCACACTCTCCATTGAGCTTTTTAGTGAAGCAAGAGATTGGTCTTTATCCCGGTGTAATTGGAGTAGCAGATCACCTTTATTAATTTTCCGTACCTTGGTGATTGAAGGGGCTATTTCCACCATCGCCGGATCTTCCCTCACCTTTCGCAGGACATATGAGTAGGACCGGTATTTTTACTATTACTGCATCAGGCCTCGGTGGCTTAGGGCGAGGTTTCTTCCTCGATCTTTTTCGTACCTCTTGCCATAGCTCCTCCTGTTGTTCTCCCCGTTGAGCTGCATTAGATCTCTGGGAGCGATCTACATTATGCTGCACAACTTGTGCATTGGATTGTGCAGTTCTCTTATTATTCTTCTTTTTACCGCCGGCTATTGAATGTGTGGGTTGTGTCCACTCTGACTTTACAGCATTCCTCCTCAGCTGACTGACCTCCTTCGTTTGGGTGTGACCACCTGCAGTATTGATAGGGAGGGCAGCTGTTTCCAACTTTTCAAAGTATAGTTGGATTTCGCATGCGAAAGGAGTTTCTTACTATGTACATTATTCTTGGTGCGAATGAAAGAGAGAAGCTGCTTAATTTTGCTACCAAGATTTTTCATCACCTCGTTTGTGATTAGTCTTGTGGCACTAGATTATGCCCATTATTGGAATTGAATTTATTTAATGAGTTGTAGAGAAAACTGTTCCTTATTACATTTCTAATTTAATAACTAAAATATTTTGAGGCAGGAAACAGGTATCGTCTCGATATACTCCTATACAATCAACACGCGCTTCAATCACATTTTAAAAGTTCTGGAGATGCCAGGTTTCCGGTTACCTATACGTTCATTGGTACCGGAAGTGGCTGGAGTGATAAAGAGTTAATCTCGATCCTTCAAATGTTGCCGATCTGCGCGGAAAATTGCCCGTCAGATATAGCGTAAATGAAACCGAAAAACGAAGCAATCTTAAAAAATGCCTCTGATCTAGTTTTTTGTTATACACAGGTTTATGTGCGGTAGACACGAAAACGAAGAATTTAAAAGATAATATTGATTTGGCATCGATGCGGTCGATTTTCGGTAGTAGAACGAAATCAGTCAATTTAAGTGCAAAACCGTGGGCAGATGAAAGTATGGATAACTGCCCGGTCTGTAACTCCTTTGAAAAGACCTTTCACTTTTTAGGAACCTGTCCTAGGTGTTGCGAAATTAGAATAAAATCTTTTGGGTAGCGGACCTGTTCTCCAGAAAAATTATTCACTTTGTTAAAAGCTATAATTGCAGAACTCCTAGAAATTATGTAAGACGGACTACGCAGAAAAGAGCTCAGTTGGTTAGTATGTTAGTTTTTTACGCCATATAACAGTTGTTATGATTGCCTTGTTGCTTAAACATAGATGATGTATTGTTATTTTAAACTATTGACGTGTTAAAATAATTGTTTTTACAGTGTAAAACATATTTTTTAAAAATATTATTTATATGTTTTTAGTTAAAATTCCACTGACAGATGTTGTCTATTATCTATGTGTTTTTAAATTGCTGTGTTTATTTATTTTTTTTATTTTTTTAAATAAACACATTTTAATTTTAAAATCCGATATCCGTATCTTTCTGATGAATGCCAATTGATGCTACACCCTTATTATTTCGCTTTATCTTTATTTTAATTTCCAGAAAAGGCAAAGTTATGATCAATACAGCAGCTTAGATGCCTTAATATAACTTATTAGAGTAATAACAGCAACCATAATCGAAAAATAATTGCTCTGAAAAACAAAGGTACTGGAGTCAGGTAATAATGGAAAACAAATTAATAAGTCCAAAGTGGGAACGATGGTGGGGAAGAAACAACCCCCTAGAAGTAAACCTCCCAATAATTAAATCAAAAGAACCCTCTTCTAATTTTCAATTTATATTTGTCTCCTTCTTTTTTTTTCTTCTCCTTCCAAGTGAATTCTTAATACAGGAATTCCCCTTCTCCACCGACGAGGTATTCAATAAAACCGCTAATGATTCTTCATTTCGAATTCCAATTTTGTTACTGCATACAAAATATTATTTAGATATTCAATTGTAAACCGCGCTTATTGAATGTCGGTCAAAAATAATAATGTTAAGAACATGATGAACCTTAATTCATTTATCTAATTAACGAATATTACTAGGGACTATAATATAATAGTTAATAGCTGACAAGGCTGTATGATTGAGAAGATCAGCTGACCAACTGTATATTTATATATATATATTTATTTATTTATTTAATTTTTT
>NW_027110220.1:12170-15662 GCF_000696795.3 Halyomorpha halys
TGTTTATCTACATACTAAGACTATTTACACTTGTTGTCTACTTACACTTCTCCACATTTGCACTCTGATCCTACGACACATTAAACAAAACAAAAAACGGAAATCTGTATACCTGAGATTAGGGAGGAGGCACTCCAGGTGTCTCCGGAGCTGTTATTGCTGGGAACCTTAATTGTTCTACATGAACCGTCCATCTATTCCTCGGTTCTTGTACACTCTCAATGGTTACCACATTATGTTCCCGAATTGTTATCACCCGGAATGGCCCCTCATAGCGCCGAGATTCCTTGCTCCTATTGGACCCCAAACGGCGGTACACAACAGTCCCAATTTTGATGTCCCCCATCACATCGCGAAGGTTCAAATTTCGTCTTTCCACTCGCCGACGTTTCTCCCTCTCTATTCGTCCTCTCGCTTTTTCCCACAACTTACGCATAACCATCCCGTGATTTACGATCTCCCCAGTCGCCTCCGCCGTGTCCATAAAGTTCCTACGTCTCCCTTGCAGGCCAAAAAGAACTTCAAACGGTGAAAACCCCGTAGTGGTATGGATGGAGTGATTATACGCGGCTATCGCCCTTACCACTGCCTCATCCGGCTCCAGCCCCTTGTCGGCATGATAAACCCGCAGATGATCACTCGGGGTACTATGGAGTCTTTCTATACCCCCTCAACTTTTAGGATGTCCCGGAGTGTTAATGTGCCAATCAACTTCTAGAGCCTTCATCTCTCCCCTGATTGTGGCATTATCGAACTCTTGGCCCCCGTCGGAAGAAATCCGTCTTGGGACCTCATAAAATTGGAACCACGTCCTAAGCGCGCCTATTACTGCCTGCGCTGTCCTATCTTGGCCAGATGTGCCATGGCCACTTTACTTAAGAGGTCGATGACAGTTATCCACTTGAACCCTTTCCACGTAAAAGAGTCGATCTGGATGTCACTCAGTGGTTCCAATGCAGTGGGTGTCTCCTCTTGCACGGCCTTAGGCGGGTGGCGGTCGTACTTTGTACTAAGGCATATGTCGCAAGCTCCTAGAACTTCCTGGACCGTCTTTTTCATACCCCACCAAAAATAGCGACGCTTCAGGGCTTGTAGCGTCTCGCTCACACCGCGATGATTGGTTTTTCCCTGGTGGTGAGCTAGAGTGACTTCCTTTTGCCGTTCTTCGTCTCGCACCGTCTCCACCATCATCGTGCAACGGACGAACGTCCTGTCGATCCCTATTTGTTCGAGTCTCCACAGTCGTTTGATTTTTTCCCATACGACTTCGTTCCCTACATAAAGGTAATGAGTTCTTCCTGCCTTTGATGAGTCCATTAGCGCCCGACATATCTGATCTTCCCTTACACCTGGTTGTGACCATATTGTGTTAATAGAGGTTTGCCCCTACTTAGAGTAGTCCACCTTCATAAGGCCTGAAGTCCTTGTTTTCCATATTATCTGCACTTTTTTATCGTTTATGATCTCGTCCATTTCTTCAATCTCGGACGGTCTATCTCCAGTAGAGCTATCGTCCCCTGACGACGGGGTTACTTCCTCCCGCGGCTGTGTTCGAAGTCTCCCCTTCCACTGGAGTCCATTCTCTTAGGAATTGCCTGACGTCCTCCGATGGTTCTCCTTGTTCCTCCTCTACTGCATTTATGATCAGTGCCCGAGACAACATTCTCTTTTCCCGGCTTATAGGCTATCTCCATATTGAATTGGCCTAGGAGCTCCTTCCAGCGAGTGATGCGCGCCGAAGACTCCTTGAGTTTCCCTACCCACTGAAGAGGTCGGTGGTCGGTATGGATTCTAAATCTCCTCCCAAACACATACGGCCGGAAGTGCTCTACCGCCCACACAATTCCTAATAGTTCGCGCTCTAGGGCACTGTAACGCGATTCTGCGTCCGTCAACTTCCTGCTTCCGTATGCCACTGGACGTTCTCCCTTCTCACTATCCTGCGAAAGCACTGCCCCCAACGCGTATTCACTGGCATCCGTCGTGATCGTGAACTGCTTGCTAAAATCTGGGAACGCCAGTACTGGTTCTCGTTGTAGCCGCTCCACACAACGCTTGATGTTGTTTTCCATGGCTGGCGTTATTACTATTTTGCTCCCTTTTTTAAGAGGTTGTTCAGGGGGACCAACTGCTCCGCCATCTCAGGCACAAAGCGCCGGTAGTAATTAAGGGCCCCCAACAGCCGCCTGATCCCCTTAATATCTCTAGGGACTGCCATTCGTTGAAGTGCCTCCACCTTGTGGACATCGGGTTTAACGCCGTCCTTCGAGATGACATGTCCCAAGAAGCCGATCTCCTTCTGCCCCAACGACGATTTTTCTCGGGATAATTTGAGTCCGAATTGTCTAATCCTGTTAAATACAGTCTCCAAATGTGCCCTGTGTTCCCTCTCCGATTTACTGAAAACCAGTAAATCGTCCATGTAAACTTGGCACATGGACTCGTCTATTCCCCTAAGAAACTCATCCATAAGTCTCTGGAAAGTGATGGGGGCATTCTTCAGTCCAAACGGCATCCGCGTAAACTCGTAGTGGCCACGTTCGAACGTGAATGCCGTTTTTGGTTGGTCTCTTGGATGTATCCTTATCTGATGATACCCAGCCTTGAGATCCAGAGTACTAAATATCGTAGATCCCCCCAACCTATCTAGGATATCGTCCAACCGAGGAATGGGTACCGCTCATCCACCGTATTCTCGTTTAATTTTCGATAGTCGATGACTACTCGGTACTTCTCCCTTTGCTCCCCCGCTACCGCTTTCTTTTTCACCGCCCATAAGGGGCTGTTGTAGGGCGACGTGCTACTGACAATAATACCCTGTTTCCTCAAATTTTCGATCTCCTCCCTTATATGCTCACGTAAAGCTTGTGGGTATCGGCGCTCCTTCACGTAGGTTACCTTCTCTCGCTTTAACTCTATTTCGTGCACCGTTTCCCCTGTCGCCGACAACACCTCCCCCTCTTTAAAGATGATATCCTCGAACTCCTGCATGATACCTTGTCTCTAATTTTCTTCCCTACTAACTGCCCCCACTCGTACACTACTGTCCTTTCCTAGCCCCTGACACGGAAATGTGTAGCCCCCTATTCTAATATCCCATCGCCCTGCCGAATTCTCAACTCTCGCGCCCACTTTACCCAACAAATCGCATCCTACAATTGCCTTATATTCCCGCGGCATTTCCTTGACCACGTGTACCGTAATCGACTCGGATAACCCCCACCGCCTCAAACCCATACTTGCCTCCCCCTCGACGCTACAGGGCCCACCCAGGGTGATTAACTTACATTTACATACCTTCACCTGGGGTGGCTCCTCTCCACCTTTCAGCCTCTCCAACGCTCCACTGCATAAGATGGTGTTTGAACTCCCGGTGTCGATAAGGCACCTCACTCCTCCCACGCAGATGATAGGTAGACCGCGACGCTTTCCTTCCACGCTGCAACTCACCAACATGCGGTCGCCTCTCCCCAGGTACGCACCTCAGATTTC
>NW_027110220.1:16708-19686 GCF_000696795.3 Halyomorpha halys
GATGTTCCGTTTTATTCGGCAGAACACCGCCGCTCTTAACGAATTAGCGTCGTCCCCGTCCAACAGATGTTCCCCTTCTTTTGCCGCTAAGCGTGCTATCAGATGGTCACCACCTTTTATAAAATGGTTCAACTCACCTATCTCTCCGGTGAATTTATCTAAGTCCGAGACAGCCTTCCTCAAATCCTGCGCTGTCCCGGTACGCACCTTGATCAATTCTAAGGTGGTTGGATGTGCTGCCACCAAGGTAGTTGTTGGTAATGGTGGCAGCCCCTGATCTTGTGACTCACCCATCGTAACTGCAGGAGGATGTTCTGTACTGATCGCTGCTCTCAGAATATTATTTTCCATAGAATCACACGATCTGAACTTCCCGGGTTTCGGCACCAGTTATGATGAGTCAGAATCAAAGCTTCAAAAAAAAAAGGGATAGTGGGACACTAAATAACGCACATAAGCTCAACTAAGATACTGGTTTATTCTCCTGAGTAATCTATTTTTAGTACCATCGATCTTAAAAGCGGTTACCATCAGGTTAAAATGGCAGAAGCAGATATAACGAAGACGGCATTTTCCTGGGAGCGTGGGCAATTTGAGTTCGTACGAATGCCTTTCGGGCTGAAGGGAGCTCTTTTAACTTTCCAACGTCTCATGGAGGAGCTACAGAGGGGTGTAGGGGAGGAATTCTCGCAAGTTTACATGGACAACCTGATTGTGTTCAGTAAGAACGAGCGGGAGCATGCCGAACATTTAACACGGGTTTTTGACAGAGTTCGAGAATTCGGTCTCAAGATGTCGCGGGAGAAATATAAATTCGGACTTGGTGAAATCCGGTTCTTGGGATACGTGATATCGCATAGGGGGATACAGCCGGATCAAGAACGGGTGAGAGCAATCCAGAACTCGCCGTTATCGAAGAATGCCCGCGGAGTGAGGAGATTCCTGGGTATGATTAATTATTACCGCAAGTTCATCCCAAGGATTGCGGAAATTACGCATCCACTTAGCGCCAGAAACGATTCTGCCTAGGTCCTGAACAGGTCGCTAATATCGAAGAATGCCGGAAGATTCTAACGCGTCCCATACTGGCCTTCCCCGATTTCCATAGAGCATTCAAGGTGACCACAGACGCTAGCGAGTTAGCTATTGGGGCCGTCCTGTCGCAGCATTTCGAAGAGGGCGAAAAACCTATTGCATATGCGGGACGAAAATTAAACTCGGCCGAACAAAGATACAGCGCTATTGAACGCGAACGTTTGGCAGTGGTATGGTCTGTAGAGTATTTTCGGCCATACGTTTACGGCAGAAAGTTCGAACTCGTAACTGACCATAAACCTCTCCTACATCTCGGATCACTAAAAGAGTCATGACACGAGTATTGCGATGGAAAGAAAGGCTCGCGGCATATAACTTCCACATTGTGCACAAGAAGGGCGTCGACAATGTAGTGCTCGATTTGTTATCGCGAGACCTAGTGGTGAACGCGATCGAGGACGAGGAAGCACCTGTCGAACCGCTAAGATATCTACGCGAATGGGCGGAGAGCGGCCCGGAAATTCCAGTAGTCCAAAGCGAATCAGACGGGAACGCAACACCAACAGACAGACCCACGGAACTTCCGGAAATTGACGAAATATTCATTGATAAAAGGTTTCAATTCGTTATAAAATCCAAGCAGGCCGCCGAAACGGAAACACGGGCGAGTGTTTACGAGGGCCTATCGACTATATTGATCCGCACACCCGCTACAATAGAGGAGAATGAACTGGAGCGTACATTTGCGGAATTCGCGAGACCTGGGCGCAGTTGCCACGTGTACGTGGGAAAATAAAGTAATAGTGGACAAACTAAAAAGACTGTGGAGACAGGAGCGAGTAGGCATGGGTTATCCTTTAACCAGATGTCTACAACAGGTGGAAACGATCGCTGATTCGGAGGCGCAACGTATACTCGTCGCCGACAACCACGCGGGCAAAACGAACACAGGGGTATAGAGGAAACATTACGCGCTCTGAAACGATTATACTTCTGGAAATCCATGAGGCACACCGTGTGTGATTGTATCGCGGCGTGCGTCATATGTTAACAGGCCAAGTACGATCGCCGACCCTCAGTAGCAGAACAGGTAACCACACCCACCACACTCGAACTCATACAATCGGTCCAAGTGGACATCTAATCTAATGAGAAACAATCGTGGCTAACAGCGGTCGACCCATTCAGCAAAATTGCGATGGCCTACCCTATCGAAGCGAAGACCCCCGGGGCGGTATGGGAGGGGATCCTCCAATGGTGTGCAACCTATGGGGTACCGGACGAAATCACATCGGATTGCGGTAGGGAGTTTGATAATACATTAATTCGCAGTGAGAGCAAAATGTTGGAGATTACCTGGCGACTCAACACTCCCCATCACATCAAGGGCAGGGGTATGGTTGAACGATTGCACAACACGCTAGGGGAACATCTTCGGTTGCTCAAGTTAGGGCGAAATCTCGAGCTCTACGAAGCCATGCCACGCGGAGTTATAGCGTATAACAATACTATACCACAATACTACGCGACCACGGGATTATCACCCGTAGAGATAGTGTTCGGACAAAGGAGTCGCGATAGGGGAGACCTAATTACAACCAACAACAACGACCTCAGAGCGAAACCTCAGTCAGCTGTTACTTCGATGTCAGCTGACCGAGGAGATCAGCTGATCGCATGTATATAAAGAGATGTACCGAACCCAATAAAGCTAGCATGTTACAGCAGTTCACACGTGTTACATCTTATTCCTTCTTCTCTTTTTTGACATTTGGCTTTCGCTGATACTTAATTGGTGCCGAAACCCGGGAACTATAGATACCGGATAAATTTTCAGTCAAAAAGATAAATTTTTTTTCCATTTTTCTCTTTGAATTATGACCAGTAACGGATTAGTGAGAAAAGCAGTTCTGAACCTAGAGAATATGAACCAAAACAACCAA
>NW_027110220.1:19998-20336 GCF_000696795.3 Halyomorpha halys
GTATCGGACCTAGAAAAATTCACCGGAGAGATTGGGGAATTAAATCATTTTTTGAAAGGGGTCAGGCGGTCACCCCAGAGGAGGATATATTCACGATGTTTAGAGAAACGAAGAAACCGAGACAGTCTAATGGTCAGTATACCGCGGAACTCCTGGCGCGATATAACAGAATCGCTGATAAACTCAGCGAGATGATGGAGACAATCGAAGTACAGGGTCGGATGCATTATACGTTTTTTAATTGTATAAATTCATGATTTTATTTTGCTTTACTTGTAGTTTGTAATAAGCGATTATGAGGAGTGTTTGGCAGTGGTATGGTCTGTAGAGTATTTTCG
>NW_027110220.1:20386-21043 GCF_000696795.3 Halyomorpha halys
GCGGCTGTGTGTTAGAAGCTTCCCCTTCCCCTGGAGTCCATTCCCTTAGGAATTGCCTGACGTCCCCCGGTGGTTCCCCTCGTTCCTCCTCTACTGCATTTATGACCAGTGCCCGAGACAACCAATCCGCAACCACATTTTCTTTTCCCGGCATATAGGCTATCTCCATATTATATTGGCCTAAGAGCTCTTTCCAGCGAGTGATGCGCGCCGAAGACTCCTTGAGTTTCCCTACCCACTGAAGAGGTTGGTGGTCGGTATGGATCCTAAACCTCCTCCCAAACACATACGGCCGGAAGTGCTCTACCGCCCACACAATTCCTAATAGTTCGCGCTCTAAGGCACTGTAACGCGACTCTGCGTCCGTCAACTTCCTGCTTCCATATGCCACTGGACGTTCTCCCTTCTCACTATCCTGCGAAAGCACTGCCCCCAACGCGTACTCACTGGCATCCGTCGTGATCGTGAACTGCTTGCTAAAATCTGGGAACGCCAGTACTGGTTCTCGCTGTAGCCGCTCCACACAACGCTTGATGTTGTTTTCCATGGCTGGCGTTATTACTACTTTACTGCCCTTCTTTAAGAGGTTGTTCAGGGGGACTAACTGCTCCGCCATCTCAGGCACAAAGCGCCGGTAATAATTAAGGGCCCCCAACA
>NW_027110220.1:23804-32097 GCF_000696795.3 Halyomorpha halys
TGTGTGTGTGTGTGTGTGTGTGTGTGTGTGTGTGTGTGTGTGTGTGTGTGTGTTTATGTGTGTGTGTGTGTGTGTGTGTGTGTGTTTTATTTGGCACTTTTGTTATAAAATTGCTACGTTGTAAAAGAATATTTTTGCTAAAACAATTTAATAAAATGAAATTTAACTGTTTTAGGAAGAAATTCTTTTTGTTTCTTCACAAACAGAACCAAAAGTATATGAAAAAAAAGAATTGACTGGAATGTAAGACCTCTAAGCATTTTAAAAAAATGATTATTGATAAAAATAAAAATGATTATTAAAAAAATTGATTATTGATTAAAATTTCAGCGCCGAGAATAATACGTTTATGCATCAAAAATCCATGCAGAAGTAGTTGGTGGTATATGACGCCTATATCAACTAAGTATTCGTACAGTTTCTTAATATTATATTAAAATCGAATAATCCTTACGAGAAATGTATTCCTACAATCCTTGATATTAAATCAAAACCAGATTAGCAATTCAATCAATTATGACTGAAGACAAATTTGACTACAGGCAGGCAGAATTGGAACAAAACTTGTTTCTTGATATCGAAAAGGTTAAATGAAAGTAAAAAAAAAACATATATATATATATAATGAGGATGTTTTTTTCTTATATTATTCAGCACAAATAAAAAACTTCCCTACCTTAGGGAGATAACAAAAATAATAACGATATAACAACAAATATTCAATAATGGACAGCGCACATAATTGGATCCAGTATTACTTTATTATCCTTTCCAATTTCCTTTAGAGTAGACCCTTTATTTACGGAATGTTTTTATAATGAGACTCCTTTGTGCTTCTTCTCGACTTGATTCAAATCCCAAAGTAGATTAATAGAGAGGATTTTTTATATATTTTGTCAAAGGTAAATGATTTTCCAAAGTTTTCTAAATAAAATAGAACCAACATTTCAGAAGTAATTAGAAAATGTAAAGATTTAATTTCGTTAAAATGAAAAAATAACGAGTTGAAAACACTGCTATTGTTAAAAATTCTCAAGCCAATATACAAAAATTATCCAACACTAGGAATTGCAGAAACACTGATAGAACAAATGTGCAGAACACATGAAAGAAACTATGGAGAGAAAATAGAGGATTAAAATTCTGAACATATCAGACCATGTTAGTATCTATAGTAATGAAAAAGGTGTCGAGTACGGAAAGCATGTAGTACAAGAGCCCAAGAGATGAAAAAAAGGCAGTCATTTCACCAATTTTTGATTACTTAATTAAAACTAGGTATAATTACTCGTCAAAATTGATGAGTCTGCCAAGTATAGGTAGGAGGGATAAAAAATGGCGGCTGTTTCAAAAGGTTAAAAATAATTTATTTTTTATTCGGAGCTCTATATCTTTACAACTACCAACAACAATAGGAAATCTAAAAGAGCAACCTTTTAAGTATAGTAAATTTGCTAAAATTTACTCCCTCAGTATATAGTTAATTTATTTTGAGAAATATATATCTCAAGTACTATGTGACGTACAGACGTCTATTAGCACTCCAATTCAAGCTAGTTTAATGAGCTATAAAGTAGTTTATCACGTTTAATTTCGTAGGATTAGTAGTTTTCATGAAATTTGCTAAAATAAATTGATTTATAGTTGTTCGGACAAATTTTCATTTGTCAAATTTATATTCATTTGTGAATATAATAAAAACAACTACCTCTATGAAGATAAGTGTCATTAACTACTTTGTAGTAAGTTAAATTTCCTTTATTTTGAGTTTTGGTAGACATATGTGCATGTTATGGCTCTAGAGATATATTTTTTCAAAAATCAACATTTTATACGAACAACTAGAAATTAATATTTTGTGAGTTTATTTTGTCAAATATCATAAAAAATATTACTCCTACAAAGATAAACATTAACTATTTTATAGTGAATTTAACTATTTTTAATTTGAGTGCAGGCAGACATCTGTACGTTCAATGGTTTCTGAAATAAAGCCTATCATAAATAAACGAACAACTATAAATCAATTTATTTTAGCAAATAACGAAGGTAAAGGTCATTAATTACTTTATAGTACATTAAAATAATTTTAATTTGATTGCTAATAGATATCTGTACGTCACATAGTTTCTGAGATATAGTTTCTCACAATAAATTAAGTAACTACTGATATTTCAATACATTTTTATGAAATGTTGCTTTTTAAAAGGCTGTATCTTGAGAACTATTGAACGTAAATAGCTTTATTAGGACTAATATTTAAGCAAATTTACTCTTCTTTAAATAACATTCTTCTAGATTTTCTAGTGTTGTTGGTGGTTTTGTTAAGAGCTCCGAATGAAAAATTAATGTTTTTTTAAGGTTTTGAAACAGCTGGGATCTTTTATTCCTCCTACCTATACTTGGCAGACACCAGTTTTGACTAGTAATTATACATAGTTTTCATTAAAGTAATAAAAAATCGGGTGAGATAACTGCCTTTTTTTCTTCCCGGCTCTTGTACTACTGGTTCCGCAGAATATGGGTCATCCGTAGCTCAGGTAGTTAAGGCGCAGGTCTTAGCAACCTGATAACTGAGGGATATCAACCTGATAAGCGTCGGTTCGAAAAGGTAGACTTTATTTATTTCGTTATTATTATTATTATATTTTGTCAACGTCCCACTTCCCCTGAGAAACTAGAATAAATATATAAATTGGTATAAATTAAAAAAAAAAAAACACATACAAATTAAGTGTCCAATATTATATAATTTGTATTTATTAATTGTTTTTTTATAGCACAATAACGTTTGTGAACGTATTTCAGGTTTGAAGCACCATATCACCTCTTTTATAAAGCGAATTTGCCTCCAATCCAAACCCTAGCCAGTTATGTATAATGGCACCAGGTAGGTATTTAAAGTTTTTTCTCTTTACTGCTGATCTTATCCTACCAAGTTTAGGTTAAAGAAATTCAAGTTAAACAAATTTTTCTTCTAAACTAATGAAATTATTCACAATAAAATCTCACACTGTGTACAGCAATTATTCTAGTCATGTGGAACAAAAATTATTTTATAAACAAATATTCCGAACAAAAAATCTGGCTGTAAATAACATCATTCTGTTAAAATTAAATACATTAACTAATGCATTACTTACAACTAAATGCCCTCCTTAAAGCAAACCAGAACAAATAATGTTGACTTGATAGAGACAAGCTGTTTGGGGACACAATACACAGATGGAACCGAGCGAGGATGTTTGGACAGCTGTGGAACAGGACAGCTCTAGTCAGTTCTATGTTTTCTGTACCAGGGCAAACAACCATCTTAATGAGAATCATCGTACTAGAACAGGGTCAATGGAACATAATTTTTTTTTTGTACACATGAATTTAGAGGGGGGAAGTCGTAATACTGTCACTGCCCTTAAAACTTAGTTTAACGGGAGTTGAAATATTCTTTGCGCTTTCAGGTGGTCGTGTATTCGTGAACGAGGCATTATGCAGCTATAAAGGCATGCAAAAATACCCCACCAATAATTCTGTGATTGATTTATTTTCACTTTTTTTTTTTTTTAGAGCTGTATCAATACTTAATTTTTTATATTACCATATTATTTATTATATATCTTTAATTACTTTGTCCAGTACATAAAATATGAATGAACCTTGGCCACTGTTACCTGTCACCCTTGATTGTGGTAGCAGATACTATTATTTATTCTTGAATAAATAAAACAATAGTTGTTAGGCTGTTTAAAAATTGTGCAAATCTAATATTTAATTTTTTTTATTGAAATTTAAATTAAAATTTGAATATTACTATTTCAGTTAGTTATAGATAATTTATTACTAATAGAGAATTCTATTAAAAATTCGCCAAAAAGTAGAAATAAATAAAATACAAATTGTACGCGTTTTTTTCCTTTAATCTCTTCACATTAACAGTTTTTTCATCATTTTTAAACCATTATTAAAGGTACTACTGGTGTGGTAAAACAGTGAAGGAACTACGCTACTAATTATATACCTTTCTGCATCCACTCTTTCATTGTGCAGTGGAATAATATTATTTTTTAACAAAGGATAATAATTTTCAAGTACAATAAAACAAATCAAACAAGAGAGAGGATAGCCACAACACTAGTGACCACTAACATGAGGAAGAGGCTTCTTGCCCTGAGGCCTAAGAACGGAGGTCGAAGCCCCCTTCGAAAATTGCCGGTTCGTGCTCGCGGTGACTTCCAGTTGGAGATTAGTGCTTACACTCTTGTTTTTTCTGCAGAGTAGTGTTTCTGTTACAGCTTTCTGTCGTCACGTCCTGTCCTCCTCTGTCTTATTTTGCCCTTTCCAAAACCGTTTCGTCAAGTCCGCAAAGAAGAAAAAAAAGACAAGTCAGTGGGGTCAGCAACAGAAAGCTGTAGAAGAGCAACGTAATATGTGTAATCTCGAGTTTGTTTTTATATGTTGATGCATAGACATAAAAATCCCATTAGGAATTTTTCAATGAAACATTCATTTGAATAATGTATGAGTTTGTAAAAGGATGACCGAACAAATGTTTTAAAATAGAGACCAAAGAAGTGATTATCGTAGAGATCACTTACCTTCCCGGTGGAACTTGGACACTTTGTGGGGTTCCATGTATTTTACATCGATCAGCTACGAAAAAAAGTTAATCTGCTCGGTAACTATGGCGTTCTTATCTACCGAATGTACAGATGAACCAAATTTTGGAAGGAACCTGCGGCCCTTGTCTCTTATATATCTTCATGGTAAACTTGTTGAGGTAAGGCATCTGTGAAAATTATTGGGTCGGATCGGGACTACAGTTAAAGCCGAAAGAAGTTATCTTTATCCAAGATATGAACCCAAGTCACTTGAAGGAACTGAACATTCAATCATACAAATCGGCAAAAAAAATCATAAAAACAGGCAAAACATGACTTCTAAGTAAGTGAGATGCGACACGCTAGAAATTCGCCCTTCAGACAGCTAGAATAACCAACGGATCAAGTGCGCGGAGTCAATAATTTAATAAAAAAAATTCATTTATTTTTAATTGCTTATATTGCATGATTCCTTATCGATTGTTAAGTTGGTCGGCCTAACTATTCTATTTCCTTTTTGGTTGTGACGTCAAAACAGAATGATGGTTTCAAAGACTGTGAAGAAAAAAAGCATCTAATAAAAATGTTTTAACTGAAAAAATATATTCGCTATTGATAAAAAAGTGGCACTTTGCTACTATAAAAATTTAATTCAAATACTCTGTGGTAATGATTATTAAAAAAAACACAATGAGTTTCATTCAGAACACTATTAAAAAAATTAAAATAGTTTTATACGTTATTTTTTTTTGCTCAATTTTATTTATTTATTTTTTTAGTTCTACTCTTTATTTATTTTGCTGTAAATGAGCGAATTTATATTATATAAATATTACTCTATATGTGTTATTATGAAAGATTATAGTTAATATTAATTGATAAAATAATTAAGCAATAACCAAGCATTGAACCTATTTGTTAAACACTCAGAACTTGAAACGTAATCGGATAATGAACCTGGTTCACATGGAGGGTATGTTTTATTACATACAAATCTAATTAAAAAGTGGTATATTTTTCCCAAGAAGCCTCTAGTAACATTTACGTTTCAGAGTACCAACATATTACAAATTTAAATAAGCACCATGGAACAGAAAACTACACCCATTAGTGAGAATGACCCACATATACTATTATTAATAATAAATTTCCACAAAATATTTTTCAAAGGCTTATAAATTTCAACCATTTTTCACTTTCAAATATATTTTATGGACATTTCGTAATACGCCAGCTCATTTTTTAAGCTTCATTCAATATTACATATTCTTCCTTACCGAGTCCACCATAACAAAGAATTTTAAATGTATAAAAGGGTTGATTCCTTGAGATATTACAATTAATATTATTACATTTATTTTATTGTGATACTGTTAAGTTATATTAAGTTGGTGTCTTGTTCACTTAATATTAATGTAACGTAAGAATAATTAATAACAGGATTCTAGTCAGTAAAATATACTTGCTTAATTTACAGATGATAGAATAAAGTAAAGTTGAGAGAGGTAAGAGTAAACAAAGAGATTAATTAATTCTTCCTAGGAAGTACTAATGATTCTCACTAACCGTGCCACGACTGCAGTGTGCATGTGACTAGAATTCAAACTTTCTTGCAATGTCATTAAAGGATCTACTGACAGTTTTTTAAATAAAAACGAAAATTTAAAACATTTAGGCAGCTGATTAACTTTCGGAATCCATGAAAAAAATTACCTCATCCTATTAATGATTTCAGAGTTGAAGGCGATGGAGAAACTTAAAAAAAAATTTATAATAACCCCGTAATTAAATGCTACCAAGACTACATACCGCTGTCATGGCCCAGCGGAAACAAAAAATATTCCGAAACTTACAAAGATGTGAATATGCACGACTATATTCGATCGTCCCATACATTGCCATAATTCTGCCTAAATTGGTAACAATTGCGTAATTAGAAATATTTTTAGAAGTACTTTTTATTATTTCAATTACGAGTATAAAGTGCATATGTGTATGTGCTCGCGCGAGCGTGTTTGTGTGCTTTGTGCTCGCGCGCGAGCGTGTGTGTGATTTGAAGCTTATTTAAATAGCTACTTAATAATTTTAATGGAATCGGTATTTTTTACGAGAAATTCTTTCAGTCCGAAAGGAACAGCAATCTATTTTCAAGGAACAGGTTTCCTGAAGGTATGCATTCGAACCTGCTCCTTCCATCTCCTACTGGAACTATCAGATCCCCATGAAGATAAGTAGCTACTTTGAGAACCATGCAATGTTCGCGGCCGGTTATCATTCGAAATGGCTATTTTAAAAATATTAAAATTTGATGCATCACATAACTTTAACTTATTACCCTACATATTACATACACTTTTGTAGATGGGGGGACTCGTATTGAAATTACTCTTTTTTGTGAATTTAAAAAAAAATCAATTAAAAATCAAAGACCAAAAAAAATAAAATAAATAAAAACTCCAAAATTATGAACAACTAATTTTTATTTGTCTGCTGTAAAAATTCGTATTTTATGATTTCTCGAGGTTTTAATAACGAATATAAATTTTATTCCTGCCAATAATACAAAATTTTAACAAAATATAAGGAATCCGTAATGCAATCGGAAAATACCGGGTGGTTTCGGCTTTCATGTTATATTTCTATTTTTACTTCTTTATTTATTCCTAAAATTCTTCATTTACCCATTGTTTATCATTGCTATTAATGAGAAATGTTTTTTCGAATAAACAAAAGTAAAGGTGATTTAAATGAAGATTTTTTTAAATTAATCATTTTACCTCTCTCACACTATTTCAATTAGAATAAGACTTAGCTTATATTAAAGATCGTTAAATTTTACTTTGACATAGCGAGTTAATTCAAAATTATTAGAGTCGTTTTTGAGAAAATGGGGAAAAATCGAATTAATAAAGTGGAGTGCTTTTCGTTTTTAAGCAAGGTATAGACAATGACACACAGGCCATTTTGTAAGACAGTTTTTTTGGACTCAGGAGACCTCAAAACATGTATTTTTGTCGAAAATTTGAATTCGTTATTTTTCATGATCGCAATCATTTCCTTTATATACGTAAATAAAATTGAAATCATAAGTTTTTATTTAATTTTCAATCCACGTGCCTGAATGATGATCTATCGTGTAAATATCAATTCCATCAAGGCTAAACAGATATACTAGAGAAAACTCATCAAAGCTAGAGTCTCAATTAACTGCTACACAGTTAAGACTAGCTAAAACGAAGTTAAAGGGAGGTCGAATTTTTTTCAATTATCGAGTGATCTATGAGATAGGTAATAAGGATTACAAATTTTGAACCGATTTTATTGCTTCATTAGTATAGTTTATAATTAAATTAGTAAATCAGCAGAACCTTATTGAAACTTTGTTACATTCGTTTCACATCGTTTTTTTGATATTTGTACAAGGGTGAAAATCTAAATTCGTTAGAAAAGTATAATTGTTTTTTGTATATAATTATGTATAAATGAATCGCTGGATGTTTGAAAGAGCTGTTCTCCACTAATATAACATAAAGGAGTTATTTTCAAACCGTGCTCTATTTGGTATATCACATCATTGGATGTAGGAAGGGAATTACTTTGTGACGATTAGATTATTAGAAAGTGGTCTGAATTTAGCTACTTCGGTTACAAGATAAAAGGGCAGTACGCCAGAGATCAGATCTTTCAAAGTATATATA
>NW_027110220.1:32147-43871 GCF_000696795.3 Halyomorpha halys
TATATACAGGGAACCGCGATGAAACACAAAAAAAGGTCAGAGTGCAACAAAAAAAAAAACTAAAAACATAAGAAACTTCTTAAAATGCAGTGTGCTACAGAAAAAATGAGGTTTCAAAATAAACACCTGTACTGCATAAAATAATTTCTAATACATTTTTTAATGTAAAAAAATACTCTGTAAAATAAAGAGCAAACACTTCTAAACCAAAACTTCATTATATTCATTAAAAATACTTTTTTCAACAATCATATAAAGTTACATCAAATTTATGAATTTTCTAATTTATTTTTGGTGAAAAATTACATCGTATCTCAACTATAAAGCTTAAATGGGATGTACCAGGTTTGTTGAGCAAGAAGAAATATAAAAGAAAAGGTTTTAGTGAAACTCAAAATTACAATTTTTTTTTTCAATCTCAATATTTAAGTATTTACTAAGAATTAACAGATTATTTTAGGTATATAGAACAAAATTATATTTAAGACATTTTTCTACTTTTTTTAATTATTATAATTAAACAAAAACGTTTTCAATGACTTCTTACGATGTTTAGATAGGAGAAGTTTTTATTCAATAAAATGACTGATTTCAGTAATAATGAAAATTTTAAAAACTTTTAACACCGTGGACTTTGCACTTTTCAAGATGAAAAAAAGCTCTAACAACTAAAAACAAAAAAAAAAAACTATATACAACAAGTAAAATTGCTATTAGATATAAAATGACATGATATAAACTTGTGGAGAATCTATCCATTGATAGAACTCCAATAACGTTACTAGAGAAGAAGATCTCCGGTCCATCTTTTTTTCAGACAACTTATCAGGTATTGAAGGATTAGAAACAAGTGGTTCCGGGTGATTGGGAAGAGTATCGTGGAAGGATTGGTATTTGGTTCTGGCCAAATAGGCAACATATGGAACATTGAGGTCCTAATGGATGCATAACAAATTTTAAAAATTGGTTTTTGAAATGTTTCTATCTTTTCATAAGTACCGCAGGTAAAGCACTTGTGTGGTTTCATAATAATATCCTTCATTAGAATGAAGTTACTAGCGTTTGAATGTTAACAACAACCCATTCCCCAAAAACAAAAAGTAATAATAAGAAAAACTATGTATGCATTGGATAGAAATTAGAATAAATATTTTAATTCTAGTAATCGGGAAAGGATGAGCTGGTGTTATTTGGGGTCATAGGAGGGCCACAGATGCGATAAATTAGAGACTGCTCTAATGAAAAATGCCCAAGGGTTTTATTAACAGTCCCTCGGCTCCTGTTTGGTTCCCAACAGGTAGTCCCTCCACTTAATTCCCGTGGGGAAGTAAAGATATTCTATACTGAACTGAATTTTGGATAGTTCAATAATATTTTAGAAAACTATGTCATTAGATACAAATATTTAAAGATATTGCGGTTTTAGAGCAACTCTTTTTGAACAAACAGAGCTTTAAAAATCACTTTAGGATCATTTTAGGCCTTATCCAATCTTTGAAAAATCATCTATTTTATATTCGCGCTGTATAGATTATTGTTGATTTAAATATTATTTTTCATTTATTTATCTTGATTAGTACTTCATACATATATAATACATGAAATGTATCAGTAAATTATATATTTGTATGAAGTACTAATTTTATATTTATGAAGAGTACGAAAAAAAAAATCTTGATTATATTATGAGAAAGTGTCACCCTAATTTTAGGAGTGGGAATTTTATATTATAACATTCCGTTTTTATGAGGTGGCTAGTAATATTTCAATATATATAAACGTGGTTTTTTTTATAATACTATATTTTTTTCAAACATGTTTATTTAAAAAAAAAGGCCTGATTTAGAAAAATGAAACATATTTTTTTTAAGATCATTGACAACATGGTAATTATTGGAGATTGGATATGAAAAAGGATATAAGGTCCAAAACTTAAACTAATTGAGTGATAAGATATTTATAAGTTTTAAGGATGATTATTTTTCCGTTTATTAATTTAGAAATTGCTACATTAAACAATAAATATATGACCCTTAGGAGATGAATTTTAAAAGAAATTTTTATTGTTTAAAAGCACAAAAATTTTAGCCAAAAAAACAAGATTGTACTATAAAATCTCTGTAATTTAATGTCCGAAAAGGATTATGTATCGCGATTTTTAATTTTTTTTCTTATACAGAAATTTATTTACCAATTCTAAGTAACACTAGCTCATTTTTGTCATATTTTTAAAAGCTACTATGTACTATTTTTTTAATTAAATAATTTTTTTTTATCTTTCTAAACGAAAAAAAAGACATTTCAGTACGTTGATGTAATTGTTTAATCGTATAGCTACAAACAGATTTTTTCTAAAATATATACAACTTTTCTTCTAATAAACATCATCAGAAAGTTCATTGAATTTATAAAAAAATTTAAGTTGTTGGCTTAATTCAATAATCTGAAGATCATTTTTATACGATTCTAAGAAATATTAAATTGTTTTAACAACATAAACGAAAAACAAATATGTCATTATTTCATCACGATGCTGTAATGGTTTTACTTCATTTTTACTGGTTTTTTTCTTCAAAAATATATATAATTTGTATTTACTATTTTACTCCTTATATCACTCTCCAAAAGTTAATTAAGAATTTATGAAAAAAATAAACAGTTGTACTGTAGACCGGGTGTAAAGTAATGACTTGATTTGGAATACGATTAAAATAGAAAGATTCAAACCAATTAAAAAATAAATAAATAAAATGACAGAAACTAGACTATTAATGTTATTAAAACGGTTTCATTTAAACATATAAAAAAAATACTATTATTAATTTAAAAACGAAATAAACTCTACTCACAAAAAACTAAAAAAAAAAAAAAAAAGGCCAATTTAAAACCCAAATTGAACATGCCACATAAATTAAAACTGTTCCCACAACCCGAAGCAGAGTTTGTAAATAATTTCTACAGCACGACCTTGTTGTGGCTATCCAACGACCACTCATGTGTGACCTGCCCTCTATAGCGCGTAGGTAAAAAAAAAAGGAAAAAAAGAGCTTTTATATAAGTTGTCCAACTCATCTATAATGGTCAATGGAAGTGAAAATGTTCAAGGCTCAAGGGAAAGTTCACCGAGAAGTAAAGTTAAGGTCACTCGTTACAGTAGATCTGTGCTAGAGATCTCTGCATTTCATCTTCAGAGAACCTTTCAAGAAACAGGGTTTATACAGATCGCACGCAATTCAACGAGATTGAAAAATAAAATAAAGTATCCCATACACATCGCAAAAAAAGTACTAATTTTTCGGAAGTCATACACAAATCTTTAGGTTACAATAAAATAAATTCGTAACTAATCTGGTCTTGATATTAATATTTTATTTGCATACAAATATATATAGTTTGTGTGAAACCACGTTTTTGTAATAAGGCATTTTTTGTAAGGGGACGATTAAATATCTTACCAATTTTTCGAACTTTATTAATTATAGAAAAGAATTCTTGATGAGTTAATATATCATTCTATTATCTTCTTCAACAATTACATTGTCAGTATCACTCTTACTCTTAAGTGCAAAACACTCCAAATGGCAAACTAAATTATCTTTTTTTTTTTCTTCAAAATAATCTAAAATTCCTGATAGCTTGGGCTTAGAAACTTAAATGTGTACCCTCACCGCAATTAGATTCTTCCCTCGTTAGCAAATTTGTATCACCTTCTCGTATTTAAAAGTGTATGAAGTCTTCATAATTTCCTCCATTCACTTTAACAACTCTTGAATATTTTTTCTCACTGTATCACAATATTTTCTCATCATATAAACAATGAAACCAAACCAAAGTATTATAAAAAGATGTTTTATCTTCTTTAAAGTTACCCTTATTCATTATTATTATTATTATTGGCGCAACAGACCGTGGAGGTCCAAGGCCTCGAGCGATGTACTTAGGTTGGTTCGCCACTCCCATTCCTATTTTTGCGAGTGCCATCCATTGGCTAACGGATCTCACAAATGCCCGGAGGGGGGGGGGGAGGGGTTGGCTGTGAGTGAGAATTGTATTACATGCTTGAAAAATCCCAGTTATGGATGGGGACTCGAACTCGCAACCTTTGGGTGACCTCCCTTTTATGAGTATATAATAAATCTGAAAAATATTTTGAATCCTAAGGTATGATATGCAAATACTATGTGACTAACATATTCACCAATTTAACAAATATTGATTTTTTTAAACGTATCACGTACTTTCTTCACAACTACAACCTTTTTATTTCACAGATACAAATCCTGTGCGTGTGCAGTATCGCTCTGAGTTTGAATTCGCAGTCTAATTAATTTTGCCCATTAGACATCAAAACAAAAATGTGTCCTATTTTGCTATGTTGGCAACCCCTAAACATGTAATAGAGAAAATTTAAAATATGTCTGATTAATACCGAAAAAAAGGGTTTTTAAAATTGTGAATACCGGTATTACAAAATTGTACAAATGGCTCAATATACCGGTATTCCGTATTCCGGTATTGCAATCCCTATCCAAGATATGCAGACGTGGGGAATGCTGGTTCCAGCGGCGAAAGATCTACAAATTCCGGGTGAAATTCTGTTTCATAGGTCCAATTGCCTATTATTGTGGATAAGATTAGCGTTTTTCATATTTGCCAAAATTAACAAAATGTTATTTTTAATTTTTCAGAAAAAAATAAGGCCATTTGAAAAACTGTCTGGAAAAATATTGAACGAGATCTCTATTAGGACCCAGCAACTTTGGGCAACCTTAGCCGGAAAAAATAAGCAAGATATGGGAAATGAGAAGGATTCATAAGATAATAATTCATTCATTACTATTTAATACAGTAAAATTTAGGTAAAAAGAAATTTCGCTAATACAAACTACACATACGAATATAAATACACTTTCTGACATTATTTTAATTTTGATTCATACCGAAAACAACGGCTTGACTGAGCTCACTTCAAGCTACACTCAAGATAGGATCATAACTTTTTCTTCTAAACAACAAGTGAAATAGAAGAATTTCGCTGAGACATTTCAGTCAGTGAGAGTTGTTCGAAATTCCTTATGAAAAAACTTTGAAACCAATAACGTTATAAGACTAATATAAATTTGACAGAAAAGTTTTCTCGAGCCCCTATACTTTGGATTACCAAAAGTTAAAGACTTTCAGCCAATATATACGGTTACTGATTTTAAATTGTTATTGAAGCAGAGAAACTGATTTGGCTTTTCTCAAAACTTCTAATATTTTACTTTGTGGAGGGATTATATTCCAAATAATATATGAGTTTGTTTTTCTGATATTTTTGCATTTTCCAATCTACAGTGTGGTTGGTTGACCACTTTAAATGAGTTTTTAAATTTTAATCGTAATTTCCATGAAAAAACGAAGAGCAAGAGCGAAGTGGCACAGGACTAGATACCCCATCAGATAAAACACATTATACTAAATTGACAAACAAACTTAAAACAGAACTTCAAAAATTCAAAACGCAAAATTTAACTAACTTAACTTAAAACCTCGCGACTACTGACAAATCTTTATGGACGACTACTAAGCAGTTTCCTAACTTTGAGAATTTTAATTACCCACTTCTTACTGAATCTCAAACATGGACAAAATCGGACGAAGAAAAATCTCAAATATTCGGTCAGCATCTTTCTAAAACCTTTGAGCCACACCCTGACATCCTTAGTTCAACCAACCATGAACACATTGAAGAAGTATTGAATACTCCACTCCAAATGACCCTGCCACCTAAAGCATTTCATCCATCAGAGATATCCAACATCATCCAGAATTTACCAAACCGCAAAGCTCCTGGTTATGACCTGATTACATCCCATATTCTAAAACATCTTCCTCGAAAATCTATTATATTCCTCACCTACATCTACAATGATGTCCTCAGATCCACATACTTTCCTGATCCATGGAAATTATCCATAATCAAAATGATTCCCAAACCTCGAAAGCCGCCAGAACACCCAACCTCTTACCGTCCTATCTCTCTGTTGCCTATCATGGGAAAACTCCTTGAGAAACTTATCTTAAAACGCCTGTACCCCATCCTAGATTCCAACCGCATAATCCCAGATCACCAGTTTGGATTCTGAACATCCAGTAGCACGAAATAAGATGTTGCGAAGTAATTGCGGAGAAATTGCGGAGTTAGCAACTCCCGTTCAACAGTCTGAAGAAAGGTTTGGAATATAACAATTGTTTCACGGTTCTGATCAATAACTAAATTTAGTATCAATGAAATTTATATTATTAATATTATTTTTGCTTCGGAAAGGGAACACAATACAACAAAGAACTACCGATGTTGCCAGCTAGATTTAATAAGGATGAACTAATCAGGTCCTTCTCTCAATTGGGTTTAAGTTTAGTTGCATAGTAAAACGTCCATTCATATCGTAATGGGTACTAAAGCAACACTAATTGACCTACAGAATTGTTTGGGTACAGAAAAGTTCACTAATAAATCACTTCTCTGCCTACATGAAAAAAAAAAAAAAAATCAAAATCTGAAATGCTACAACCAATGAAGAGTGTGAGATTCAGTGCTTTTGTAAGGAACTACTGTTTCTGCAATACCAGTTAAACAAGAAGGTGATTTGTTATTGTTGGTCATGATGATCAGAGTGAACTGACAGATTTTTTTTTCTTACTAGAGGTACCCATTTTATGAGGCTCGGTTAACTCCGGGGGACTCCCGAACCCACAAAGTTGACTCACGGCTACATCTACAGAATAAAGAAAATACCTGCTACAACCGGATTCGAATCCGGGCCCTTGGAGTTGGTATTACAGCGTCTTACTCACTGAACCAATCCACTCCCCTATCAGTCCCATAATATAAGATACCTAATGTGTTAGTCAATAAGCCCCAAAACTCGCTAAACAGATGAAAGATAGTAAGGTGAACGTGTAAAAGTATTTTAAAACAATCATTCAAATTATTAGTAACATTATTTAAAAAAATATATAAATGATGAAGTTTTAAAAATTATTTACTTATATGCTTTTTTTTAACTATACATAATACGAATGTACTTATTCATTCTTCTTGTTAAGACAGGTTTATCTTAAGTTCCTGAAATAGCCAGCTTTGTAGAAAAATATCATTGATTCTACCACGAGTCAGGTCTAAACTAAGATTTTAACTCAAAAGTTGATCAAAAGAAATTCTCGGTATAAAAGTCAATCAGCGAAGAAATAGAGCCTTGAAGGTGAATGGAAATGTTGGGGTATTTCTAAAACCAATCACAGCAGAAGATCAAAGACCTCTTCAAAAAAGCCAGGTTAAAGTTCAAATCGGCTCTCGATATCAATAAATAATCATTCAGTTCACATCTCCCTCTTAAAGGCAATGGAGATGGCAGATCAAGTTTGGATGTATAATTTACTTTTTTTATTTATTAGGTAATAAAAACAATAACAAAGGCCTAAAGGTTTGATGCCGGTGCCACCGATCGCTCACTACATATCCATCCTTCCAGTGATGCCCCTCTAAGCCCACTTCCACTAAATCCGTTTCAACGCAAATCCCATCTACGTCCGGTCTACCACTCGGACGTTTACCCGTAAGTTTCGTATTTATTAACTTTTAAAGGATCATTTCGTTTCCCCTTATACGCCGCAATGCTATAACTTGTTGAATTACATTTACCGGGTATAGGTCTCTTAATTTAGCGTTGTGTAGCTCCCTAAATTCTCCCGTTAATCATCCTTTTTCAGTCCTAATATTTTACGTAATACTTTATTTTCGAAAACTATAATGTGCTGTTCATCCTTTAGTGTAAGAGGCGACATTCATAAAACTATCATTCAAATTATGAGCAACATTATTTTAAAAAATATATAAACGATGACGTTTTAAAAATTATTTGCTTCTATGCTTTTTTTTATATTTACCGGATCTAGGTCTCATAATTTAGCGTTGTGTAGCTCCCTAAATTCTCCTGTTAATTCATCCTTTTTCGGTCCTAATATTTTACGTAATACATTATTTTCGAAAACTATAATGTGCTGTTCATCCTTTAGTGTAAGAGACGACATTCATAAAGGGCAGGGCGAAGGATAATAGTTTTGTAAGTTCTAGTTTTTATGTTTTTGTATAGAAGGTGCGAGCTAAGCAGTTTCGAAATTGAAAAATAACTAGCATTTCCCGCCTTCAACCTCACTTTTATTTCCTCATCAATTTTGTTACCTAATCCATCAATCTAGTTTCCATAAAACCTATACACCTGTTCCAAAGTATCTCCTCCAATATCTACATCGGCGAAATTGCTTGCCTTTTTACGGCTAATTTATTAGGTAATAGTGCCAATATAAATCGGGTGACCAGTCGGTTGTTTGGTCGCCACGTAGTAACCCGATTTTATCACACAGGGAAAAGATATAACTTGGAAGTGGCCGTCTTATCGCTCAGTTCAGGGGTTCCTTAACTTTTCGCCCTTTTTGGTCTAAAACAAATTGTCGGGATAAAGAAAATTAGCGGCGCAATCATCCTTACAATAGTTGAATATGCAGGAAAAGAAGAAAATATATTGTAAATTAAATTGCTCAAACATATATTAAAACACAAAATATTAAAGGCACTTTATGTACAGTGTAATATATTTAATTAATGATCATTTAAGTCCTTCGAAACGAATTAAATTAGAATAGGTCCTTATTCTACCTAGTTTATTTGTTTGTGTAATTTTTTTGGAATAAATAAATAAAAATTTTAATTGTGTTGTTTTATAGTTATTTCCGGCTGTGTAGAGCAGAAAAATATTTGTCGATTTGTGAATATCGAAATAAATTTATTAATTTCAACATTTCTATGGTTTATTAAATTTTTCATTAAATTCATAATTTCAGAGAAAATAAATAATCACAGAATATTCATAGTGGTACAAATCATTAACTATGAGAAACTGTTATGCATAATTTTTTTCTTTACTATGCTATACTTATTACATACTCTTCAATCCTTTCCTACTTATCCTGTATTTAATAATAGATACTATTGATACAAAAAAAAAAAAAAAACGGTTTCAGTATTAATAATACGTGGAACATTTCTAAATTTTGTATTTGTTCCCAAGCCTAAGTGGTAAAGGAGTGGGAAACGTATCATATTAAGATGATGGCGTTGCTATTTTATACTAATAAATTAAACTTCTTCTTCTTATTTATCTTTCACTTATGATATTACTAGCGTGAACAAGCCTCTATCCAGCAGAGCAACTCCTCTCGGTGCCTGCTTAACAGCTTCAGGGTTTTGCTTCGTTTACCTTTAATCCTCTGTCTGTACATATTCCTGGTATGATACTCTAGGACGTCTACGTGATCTGCTCTCTATGGGTCGAGCCTGTAATATCTTTAGACTAGCCATGTCCTCGTTTATGTGGCAGAAATGCCAAAACAACTTGAGCTACTACCTAGAAATTTTCAGCTGCTTTCTAACTCTCATTTCTGATGCGATTCCTCCTGGTTTTCCTAATATATCTACATAGGAACTTCATTTATGTTACTGATATAACTGTCTAATATGGTACAACTTTTTACACCGTAGGTAAGAGTAGACACGTAGACGGACTTACAAACATTTCTTAACTACTTCAATGTGTCAATATATAGGTCTTTTTTATCTACTTCGCGGAGAGCGATAGATTATACATCAAAACTGCAAAATCATTGTAATAATTAAACATTGTTACCACGTAGAGTTGGCTTTTATTTTTGGCACCCAGTTTGGGAACCACTGACCTAATTTAAATATAATATAAAAGAAAATTAAAATATCTGGTCACCCCACTAACAACTTTTCTTACCACTTTGTCTGCAAAGACGAACACAAAAATCCTTGTAGTTTTACAAATATTGATCTGAAAGGAATAAATAGTTTGTATTTGTTTATTTTCGCTTCCTCACTACTAAAAAATAAAAACTCTATGTCCTCGGAACCAAAACAGCTCGAACCGTGTCTCTCTTTAATTAAATATGTTTCGGGTCTTGTAGGTTCCCTTTATCCAATACACGTAATCGTATTATATGAAATTTAGTTGTTCACTTTATATTTTTATTTAATCTGAAACTGTGGAAAAGAATATATTATTTAATTATTTCTTTATTTTTATTAGAGCGAGGCCCAGTGCATCCGAAAAGGTCGTATTTCTCAAAGGCAAGCGAAGGGAACTAGTTCTTTACTATCACACACTGCAAGAACCTTCACTATACGGTTTATAATAATTATTACAATTACCTCACAAAAATGTTCGAAGAACTGGAAATTAGCTTCGAAATTCTCTTGACTCAAAATTTTGTATATAGTCATATACATAAATATTGACAGCTAAAAATCTGTGTGGACAAACTTTAAAAAGGGTGATAAGTAGTACCTCATGTAAATGGCACTTTCTAATCTAAATATAAATGGGTTACCAAAAATCAGTACCATTCCTTCTCTTCTATTCGAGATTCTCTAATATCTTCTTGGTACTGAAATCTTCCAATCTCATTCTAAGAATATTTTTTTTAGTAAATCAATTATTTTAGGTTATTATATTTATTATTATGTGTTATAATATTATTATTATTAGTGCTCCAATGATAAACTTTTTTAAAAATAAAAATATTAAATTGATACTATATAATAGTGTCGATGGTACCCGATACAGAGTTAAAGAATCAATAAACGAACTGGACCTGATGCTGTTCCTTTAGAAGTTCTCTATACCTCGGTCGGAAGCTCAGTCGTAAAATTTACGAGGTGTTGATAACAGCCCTCCCCGACCTACTCGAATAACAAAGTGGGACCTGGAAAACAGGGAGCCTGGAATATATACTGGAAAAATCCAGCTTTTTTTTTTATTCCTCTTAGACTTATCCCCTTTTTTCACTCAGGCTGCAGGAGTCGTGGATTTATGGATAGCCATGTTCCAGTAAGTAATTCTAAGCTTAGATTTTATCTCTTAAGTTTTCTCACATAGAAAAGATTATTTAACTGTCTTGGCTTTATCTTTTTGTTTCCTCAACTAGGTTTAACTACAGAAATGATATCGTAAGTATAGTGTTTAATATTATATAGTTTATTACAGTTTTGGATAATAATTCAGTGATGTCTAAATGGAGTTTAGAAGTTTGTTAACTTATATTGATTCGCTGTTCAAAGTGTCTGACAGTATTAAACAATACAGCTGGCTAGTGACAATACAAATTAAACATAATATAATTATTGTCTACTACGGATAGAGAGGAAAACCATTAATCTTATACTTGCAAACGTATTCGAATATTTCATTTCATTTTATTTACCTAATAAATATTTTATCTACCTAATAAAAATTGAAACCCATTATTTAATGATAATCTGAACTGAGACTAATAAAGCATTCTCATAAGCTCGTTATTACCTTTACATTATTTTTTACTTTCTATATTCTTACGAAACTTTTTCGAAGTAGTATCTTTGTTAAAAGTACTCAACGATGTTTTATCATATTTCCACTTTAATTAGTTATTTACATTAATAAAATGCTCTCTTAATTATATTTAAAAATTATATATTATTTTTTCTTTATTAGTGTGAAAATCTTCTTTTCACATGAGCCAGTAGTTTTTTTGATATGTTGTTTACATGATTCTTTTCACTATTTCAATATGTTAAAACTATAATATAATTAAGTTTAGTAGGAGCTTTTTTCATGTTGCAAG
>NW_027110220.1:43921-48459 GCF_000696795.3 Halyomorpha halys
TTATATATTATTTTTTCTTTATTAGTGTGAAAATCTTCTTTTCACATGAGCCAGTAGTTTTTTTGATATGTTGTTTACATGATTCTTTTCACTATCTGCCTCCAAGTTAGCGTCATGTCTACGATTTGTCCGGCGGTATTAAATCAATTATGACATAATACGAAAACATTTAAAAATTATATATTATTAAATTACATATTTAATCATTTTACCAGCTCGATAAATAGATATGAGAGAGAAATAAACTATGAGGCTACATTTCTTTAAAGAATGTTGATGATAAGATTAATGTCATGGTAAAACTGTAATGAAAGTGAGACAGTGCCCTGTCTATAAGGATACAGCAAGCCTAATTAATATTACTTGGATAAGTCAGTTGCAAAAATATCAAAATAGTTACATTTATATGATATATTTTTCATTCTTAAAGAGTCCTAAATATGTTAATTGTAGAAAGACAGCTATTTAAGATACTTAAAATTATTTCAATTGTATATTTTTGATAATTAATTGAACTAATCAAAGATTTGAGAGAATATTTGTAAATAAAAAGTTATATATGGGAAGACAATAACTGCATTATTATTATGAATCAAGTTAATAATAAAAAATATTTCTAAAAAAAAAAAAAAAATAATCAAATATATTTTAACCAGTATTATTTTTTGTAATATTATTGTTTTTACTTTACCTTACAGCTAATAATCAATAGAGTTGTTTTATTTACGTACTGGATGGGTCTCTAGAGCAACTTTTTTTTTCGCGACAACCTTGTCGGGCTAAAAGAAATGCGTGGCACCCTTGTGGAGCTAATAAAATGCTGAAATTCTCTATATATTTGATGTTTTAATTTTAATAATTCTTTTTTTTAAATAATATTTTGAGAAAGTGGCATTCGCTTAGGTTACCCCAGTTTGGGAACCATTCCTTAACATGAAGTAAAAAAAAAATAGGGAAGGATTTTTGAAACATTTCTTTTTAAGATCTATCTTTATTCCACTGAGTGGCTCTCAACCACGGAAATGGTTAAATCAGATGAAAAACAAATTGAAATTTTTGATGAAATGCATTAAATAGTTATTTATTTGGAAGGATTGCTATCTACGAGGAAGGTAAGTCCGATTTAAGGACTATGCATCTAAAGGGTGTTTTTTTAAGCCCGATAGAACTTGAAATTGTAAAAAATAACACAAAAAATTAAATTGTAATCAAAATTTTTTTTTTATTCGAAAGATCAATACGTGACATTAACATTTGAAAATGATTTCGGGCATATGGGCACCGCGGCTGTTCTTGACGAAGCGCATTCTGGACGTCCAAAATGGTGATATTAATCAGAGCATTTTTGTAACTCGTAATAAACTCGGCGAATAAGCACTTTCCCGAACATAAAAAATAAATTAAAAGAAAACTTTTCTTTTTTTTGTAACTCCAGGTCACATTAAAACGACATTTATTTGAATTATATATAGACCGTTTCGAAACTACTATGCCCCTCTCGGTTCGTAATCTGTCCCAATAATGTCGTGCGAATCAGGGGAGGTGTTAAAACCAATTAGTAAAATATACATACTTAATGTTTATTTGCTATTGAGGAAACAAAAAAAAAAGAATGATATCAAGAGAGATAAGAAAACAACGAAGCAACAGGATGAAATTAAAAAATGGAAGTATCATTGTGGACAAAGATTTGAAAAAATATATACTATTTAAATCTAGAATAGCACAACGTGCTAATGGCATTGGAATGTGTAATACCTTAGTTTTTTAAAAGTACGTAAAATTATCAGGATTAAATTTAAATTACATTTAGAATTTATATAATAATTTTAAAAAATATGATTTTGAAAGTAAATATAGTTAGAAATTTACAACTTTTAAATAGTCAAGAAACTAAAAGTTTCCATTACTAAAGTCAAACCTCTAACGAGAACTTCAGGATAATATTTAATCAAGTCCTTTTCCTATGCTTACAAACAATGGTCAAACACATACGCGCCATTTTTCAGAATCCTGACATGCAGAATGTCACCCTCATTTCTGTGCATTTTCGTTTTTCACAGCAGTAAGGTAATTGTTTCCAAACAACTTGTTCCTTTTGCTCTAACACTTACAACGTTTTCTGGATTTACTTTGATTCAAAATCTCAACAATTGGTGGAAAGAGGAGATCGGTAAAAAAATCGCTTAAAGCACAACAGCAAACCGCAAGGCTTGTTTTACTATACCTCTAACCAATTTCAGATCTTTCTACTATCAACTATATATAACAAATTACTAATTTAGTGTGGTAATGTCAATTAATTGGTTTATTTTTTTCTCTGATGGAACTGATATAACAACAATACTTAAATAGACAATTAAGATTCACATATTTTCACACCTCCAAGGAGCAGTTCAGAAAAAAAAACCGATTGGCTCATGGATTAGCCAAACTGTTGGTTGTGACCGGTAATGGCTTTGTTTGGCTTCCAAACCGCCGCAGGCCGCGACCTTCGCCCAATCGATGGATAAAAACTAAGCGATGTCCCAATAGGCTCAGGGTAAAAGTCTGGATCTGAGAAACCGCGGGCAAAAGCTTGGGAAACATCACAGTTGGTACTTAGTACCTACTGTTCTCATCTCAAAGTGAATTTTTGAAGTCCGTTTGATGCATTATACCATGTTACGACGAATTTCTGTCAACAAAGTGACAAACTGAATCAAAGAAGGTTTTTATTGTTTATTAATAAATACATGACAATCCACAATGATGCTCGTGTTTGCCTATGCATACTGATTGACCTCTTGGAAACATCCATAATATCATATTAGAATACATTAGCTGATTTCACAGCAGTAGTTAATATTAAAAAATATATCTAAATAAAATAAAATATTCAATAACATAAGTGACATTGACTGATGCGATAAAGATTTAAATACATCAAAATTAGTTATATAGTCGTCAATGGTAGCGGGTCTGTTCGAAAGGAGTAAGAGCAATATTATTAAAGGATACTTAATTGGCAGGGCAGTTAGTAGGTTTACGACGATTGTTGATTTGATGGAATTCACTTTAATCCTCTAATTTCGACACAATTCATCGAGGATATTAATCTAGGATTTGGAGAGTTTGGGATACAATTAAAGAGTTATTATTAATTACGAGTACATATGTGTTATTAGTTACACGTGGTAAGGATAGTGTTAGGATTGGTTGAAATGTCAGTAGTATATACTCTGAAGGGAATGGGGCCGAGGATACTACCTTGAGGAACACCAGCTGACTGAGAAGGAAATGATAGGAACCACTGTGGTATAATTAAAATAATCTATCAGTGATAAAGGGACAGATAAAGAAAGTATGTAGAGGTTAGGAATTTATGGAGTTTATAAAGCAATCCCGGGAGTCAGACTCGATCAAAATCCTGTTCTACATCGAAAAAGACTCCCGCGCGCAGTACAGTTCGCGTTCCAAAGATCAGGCGATGAAATTTCGGGATAGTGGAGTGAAATATTATGCTGTAGGTGATATAGTGACAATACAATCATGTGAAGAATCTACTCATTGATAGAACTCCAATAAATACTAAAACATAAATTTAAATATTTGTAAATGAATGAATAAACTTTAAAAGATCAAGAAAGCAAAGGAAGTGATTTGTTTTCTGTTCAGAACTTCTTTAATGATAATAAATACTTTATGAGGAACATTCTATCAAAACTCAGAACTCGCCAAAGTCAATAAAAAAAAATACTCGCTTCTCACAACTAAAGATTTTTTTTTGCAAATTATAAGTCTACATCTATTTATCTAGAAATGATGTACAACTAGTAAAAACTTGTAAAGTGTTACTTTTTTTGAGTGCGTGAAATATCTCACGAATTTCTACCTTTGTCAACTTATGTCCTCAGAAGTATCTCATTGATCCTAAACATTGAGTAATATTTATCACCCCTAGGTTTGCTGTTACCTACATGTAAAGGTATTCGCCATTGGCCATAGTTCAATAATTGTTTAGATAGAGGTATACTGTATATTCCAAAAATCGTTTCGGGGTTTTCGTTATTTCCTAGGAAAAAAATAACGTGGCGCCTAAGGAGCGATTTATTTTTTATTATTTTTTTTTTTCCTTTCACGATTAATTTTTTTTATTTTATTTTAACTCACCCCCTTCTCCGCTGACCGTGGACAAGTATAAACGAGAGGTATATAACTGAACGTAAATAAAAATTTTCTGTTATATTATTTTACAATTAGTACATGAATTTACAACATATATTCATTATTTGTATCAAACGATTTTCCCCACTACATTAAATAATTAAAACAATTTTTCCCTCTACATATAATAATTTAATCAATCTTGAAGCATGACTATAACTAAAGATAGCATGAATTAAACTTTTAACAATAAAATTAAATATTGTTCCCGATTTTTAATTAAAAGAATATAAAACTTATTGATCAAAACTTAATAGACTCAAAAAATATTACCTCTGAAAGTTAAACAACGTTCTCTTAGTTTAAGGCTAAATGTACCGATTTTTAGTAAG
>NW_027110220.1:54664-72760 GCF_000696795.3 Halyomorpha halys
GAAAAGTAAATTCTGGTGCGTCCCAGGAAGGGTACATTTAGCCTTAACACCCCCGGAACGGAGGTATGCTTGATATTATTTATTTTACCCGAAAAACAATTGTTGTTATATTTTGTACAATAATTTCAATTGTTTATTGAACAAAAGACAATAGAAATATAATTAAACGCCCATTTAAACCTACACGCTACAGACCTTTGAGAGTATACAAAAAATTGATTTGAAAGTGGATTGACATTTCAATACTCCATACCATTCCAATAAATCCATTAAGTAAACAAACAAAATAATATAAAATAAAACTATTTACATGGGACCTTATAAGCATACAATGAAGGGTTAAAAAAAACCTTTCGCGGCCACTGCTCCATTTTCAGCTTTACTAAAATTAACTAGTGCTTACATTAGTTATGCTAATAAAATCATGCAATTTTATAATTCATTTGCATCAAAAACTCGGATTTGAACTTTTTTACAATTATATATTTCATATTCGACTAAATAAAAGTAATAAAACAAATTCTGAATTAAAAGACAAAAAATATTTTCTTATATTCAGATTGAGGGTTATTAAAAGTTTTTCTTTTTTTTTTAATAGATACAATTTATAAACCTAAAAAAAAAGTTCATTGAACACACTATCCAAGAAAAATAATATACGTCTACACAACGCAAATAATTCTTTTTTTTTCGTTTCAACTCTTTCTAACATATTATTCAATAAGTATTAAATTGTTAAAATATTGGATAAATTATTGAATGATACCAACAAAAGCAATAACAATTTCATCATTAAATTCCCAGACTCAGACTAGGGTTAATTCCCGACATGGAAACAGAGGTGGGAGTACAATATAGACCAGCCAACACAATACACCCGGCAGAATAATCTCTATATCTGGGGAGGAGGAGGGGATATGAATAATGGTTAACTTATTGATCAACCGCAATTAGATCACATAACCCCATTGCTGATATTCACTAGAGTCGAACATAACTAATTTGCTAATTATGACATATATTTTGTATGTACATTGATAATAAACTTTAAAGTATGATGTAACAATAATATAACACCATAAGGGCTTCAGATATATAATGCAGATAACCCTAATAATTGATATATAAACCTCTTTGCAACAGCTAAGGGATACATCAGCTTCTAGATTTTAAGAAGGATGTAAAAAATCAATTCGAGGATAAATTAAAAAACGGGAAAAATTATCCATGGAAAAATATCATAAAATCATTAAACACATGTGTGATACTGGCTTATTTGTAGATAGATCATCTTATTTGTTTGAAATGGATCTATGCAAATTTGGATCCAATAGATTCTTATCTCAGACTGAAAGAATGTGAAGTCTGGGGAGCGGCATCCTTCACGAAATGAAAAAAATACAATCTTTTCAAAATAAAGTCCTAAGAATCGCAGTTAATGCTCCTTGGTTCATAATATATAGCCAATTGCATCGCGAATTACAACTGGAGTCAATAGAGGATTATATCAAAAAACGGTTCATGAAGTTCCACTCCCAGTTGCCGACAGTTAAAGGAGCAGTGACCTACAACCTGGGAAACCCAACCTCAACCCGAAGATTGCAGCCCAGACTGCTGCAGGACATTCTCTTATACATTTTTAATAAATATAAAATTAATTCATAGTCACACTACCTCTATTTACACATTGTTATTATTCATTTTATTTATTCATTATTATTTTTTTTCTCTCTTCTCTTTTTCAAATTAACTTGTTTCTTTTTACTATTAGAAGAAAATTGTTTGTTTTATTTAAGTGTACCAATATCATTTTTTTTTGTTATTAATTTTACTTTCCTCTTTTATTAAGAAGCATTATTTTTATCTATTTATTTTATTTTATCTTTTCTTTTAATAAGAACATTATATATATAGTTAGGGGTGTCATTTGTATGACTATACCCCCTCATAATCAACTGTTAAAAAATATATATATAAGTTATATTATAATATGTAATATTATATTATAACCATGTAAGGCCCACCAGGCCTATCTGGTATACAAATAAAAAATCATAAGAAACGAGCTGATAAAGTAATATATGATTACGAATTATATAATTTATAACATCAGACATAACATGATTTTAGATAATCATTGAATATAGCCCTGGTATTGAGTTAGCGTTCAGTGAAACCGATGGCCGTACAACCCGTGTGAAACTGAATACGATTGTTTATGCAAATGGAACGAGTTTACTAAAGAGATTCCCTCCTGGCCGCTAAACATCATGGAAATAAATAAATGCCGTTTGTGTTTAGAAATCGTGTTTAGGTGGCGTTGCCATTGTAGGATCAGTGGAATGCAAATGGTTCGCCTGTTTGACGAGTTACACACTGAAGAGAACAGAGAGACTATGAATAGTATAATGGTATTGATATATTTTTATTTATGTACAAATACAAATAGACAGTATGTATCTTTTTTATTTAACCTCAGCAATGTGATGTTAGCCTATGCATGCTAACTGATAACATGATTTGCAATACTAAATTATAGAAGGTAATAGTAATATATAATAGTAATAATAATTAAAGTAGCGAAAATCATTCGTCAACATAAAGTATATTAAATATATCCGTACATACTTGTTTTCTTTCAGTAATAAAAATATTTCAGGAATGTAAGGCATATTGTCGTTTAGGAAAGTTCCCAAATTTTTATTTGAAATTATTATTTTGGTATGAAATCATTGAAAGACTAGAGCAGTTCTCAAACTGGGTACCGAAAGCGAATACCCCTTTCTCAAAATATTACAAAAGAAAATAGATAATATACAGTGCATTCAGTATTTCCTTTACATTGTTTTTTTCTCTTTTCACATATACAACAATACTGACACGATCGAAATAACTATATAGGAATCTACTGACCAACAAGTGCTTATTGGAATAGTAAATCGTAGTGATCATGGAAATAAGCATAGTAAAGAGGATAGAGTTTTTGTTTAACTGTCCTAAACAAATTTTTCGTTTTATAAACACTCTTTTATACAGACTTTTAAAGACATTTATTTAAACTAAAGTATCGAAAATCGAATAAGAAAAATAAATTTTTTTCGGGAAGCTATAGGTAGGTATAAATTTAAAGGAGACCTTTAGTAAGGTATTCCTTGGAAAAATTTACTTCCGTGCCCGTATCAAATCATTGTTAAAATCGCTCCCGCACATGCTACATATATGATGTTTAGGTTTCTTTAAAATTTATCTTAATTAAAGGTTAAGCTTACAGATGTAAGTGTAAAATTGATCATATCGAGAACTAATATTTAAGACTTGTTCGAACCCTATGATTCCTTTCATATTCATCATTCTAGGTTTTTTTTTTGTACCATTTAGCATCAATTAAAACTCAGAAAGTTTACTCGTAATTTTTACAAATTTAGTAAGGTCTTTATAATGTCAGTGAAATTGACGATAAAAATACAAACACCAAAACCATGAAGTCAAGAATACTTTAAACAACACTACATGCCTAATATACAGTCCAAATGACACATTATCCACAATATAAATTGGTATGTACGAATTAATATAACTTTCACTTCTCTAACCAACACCCATATGTAGGGCCGTATTTAAGGAACACCTTACTACAGGTCTCCTTTAAATGAAAATCTAAAACTTTCCTAAATAAAATGTTCGTTTTGTAAACACTGCTTTAATTTACAGAAATTCCTAAGGGACTCTTGTTATTTAATAAAGAAAAACGAAAAGGGACGTCGCTTATAAAAGGAAAATTTCTTTAAGAGCAGCTAGAATGTTTAATTAAAATTTTAGTTGCTTCTATAGCCAGTTTCAAACTTGGTTCATATTTTTAACAACATAGATAATTACAGGTATAAAATGAGTAAATATTCTCCTTGAACCATTAACCATTATTACACTCTATAGTATGTTGAAATGAATAAGACTATATTCATTATGCTATTATTTCAGAGATGGTATAATTTTTTTTTTCAATTCTGATAGAAAATTCTAATTTAATCATATGCTTCAAAAGTAAACGAGATGAAAGATTTATAGAATAAAAATAGTGTTTGCATGATATGTTAAGAGGATGAGGAAATAACAAAGGGGGAAAGGCAAACAAATTAGAAGGAAGTGCCCTATTGTGAGGTGGAGCGGGTTAGGCCTGTTTGAGCAATAGTGCAAATATTTGTTAGGAAAGTAGGGATAGCCTCGATGGTGGTGAGTGTACCTCAGTACCACCGCTTTGCCGCACAGCAGGCTTTCATGGCGGGTCTATTCAGTCCTATCTTAGATATTTCTTAAGCACACAAGAAATAAAAAAGTGAGGTAGTTCTAAACTCTAATTCTCCTACGTTTTGGGACATAAATGCTAATAGTATTCTTAAATAATATTCTATTCCCTTCCAGTCCTCCTAGGAGAATGCTGGGCTAAAGGTTTGGTATGCAATGTTAAGAAATATGAGAACGTAACAAAAAGAATCATCTAATGCATGGTAGGAGGAAGCATAACCTACCATAACTCAGGAAAAAAAACCGAAGGTCTAATATAAGAACAAGCTGAATTTTACATTACTATTCTATAAGTGGCAAACGAGGTTAAAGCATAACACTTAAATATTGTGGCGCTGCAAAATGTTCCCTGGCTAGGGTAGGGCTGATTAAAGAAAATACACTACCTGGGACAGAGGAAGCGGTAATTAGTTTTTAAGTACTGGGTTTCTGACTAGGAATAGATTCGCGAGGTTTTTAGAGATGTGATATCGGTGCCAGTATTTCAGATACTTTCGTTTAAAATCGTTCTGATAAACATTTATTCTCCGGCAGAAGACAGTGATGAAGAGATTAAATACGAATTATGACAAATCATATGGGGTTTATGATAAATAACCGAGAAACTGTGTAAAAACTAACATTAGGAGATGCAATAGCAAAGATTGGAAGAGAAGAAATATATTATCCAACGATCGGTGAAAAATGTTTTAAATAATAAAGTAACGATAAAGGGAAAAACGACTAATAAATGTTGACATCTCAAAAACACCTAGCAATCAAAAATTCTATATTTAAATATAAGGATATTCACAAAAATACTTGAATTACATGTGGATTCACCGGATTCAAATCGATTATGTTTTTGCACAAAATAGAATAATTGACGTGAGATTTTATCGCGGGACAAAATTAAACACAGATCGATGATAGATGAACTAGTAATCACGAGAATTCTTCAGCTTCTGTCCCGAAAATTTTAATCCGAAGAAATTAAAAATCCCTTCAATTCGAAACTGAATCTCGCTCGACTTTTTTTTTTAATAATTTATTTATTTATATTTACAACTGTATACACATATATACAACAAGTAAATTTGCTGTAGGTGACATAGTGACATGATAAAAACATGTGGAGAATCTACCCACTGATAGAACTCCAATAACATTTCTAGAGGAGAAGATCTCGAGGACATCTTCTTTTTCAGACGTCTAGGAGGATTATTAGGTAATGAAGGAGAAGCCTGGTTAAAAACAAGTGGATTTGGGTGGTTGAGAAGGGAGTTTATTATGGAAGGAATAATATCGGGTTCGGGCTAGATCGGTTACATTAGGAACATTTAGGTCTTTATGGATGATTTGATTTGTGACAAAGTAAGGAGCATTAATGATTTTACGAAGGATTTTGGACTGTAAGGATTGGATTCTGGAGGAATTTGATGGTTTAGTGGAGCCCCAAAGCTCAACTCCGTATGTCCAGATAGGCCTTATAATAGTCATGTAGATCAGTCTTTTGTTATGGATTGGCAATTTAGACCGTTTGTCAAGTAAATGTTGCAATAGTCGGAATCTACGAGCAGTTTCTTGTCTTTTTAGTCTTGTATGAGGATTCCATGTCTGTCGTTTGTCGATATGTAGTCCTAAGTAACGGATCTGTTCGAAGGAATAAGTGGGGTATTATTAAAGGATATTGTAGGGGAAGAGGTCATGGGCTTACGTAGAAGGGTAAATGTGATTTGGTGGGATTTATTGGAATTTATTTTAATCCGCCAGTTTTAGCACCATTGACTTCAAATATAGATTCCAATTTAAAACCTCGAGACTTACCCAGTGTGTGAACGAAAACCAAGCTAAGCCACGACAAGAAAATGAGAGATGTCGAAATCTTAGTTAGGTGCTCTTCTAACCTGGCAGGACCTACAGGCTCAGGATGAAAAAGAAGAAACTTGACAATAGTTCAGACTAACTCGAACTAACAAACTAAAGATCGACATTTTCTTAATCCCATCTTTTTGACTGAAGAAATGTCTGACATGAACGAACAAGCTTATTGGAAAATACTATCGGATCGTGTAGGGGCGCGCAGTCATTATAACGCAATATATGTATATGATGATAGTATTGACCGTGTATGGACCAGTTTGAACATCAATACAGTGTTATAGATAATTCTCAATAAAAAGTATTCTAATAGCTAAAGTGAAATTATCTGAAGCAAACTAATCCAATATAACGCAGTATCAAGTGTCGATACGCTAACGATCTCTCTAGTTCTTCCCCGCAGAGAGTCATTGACAATAATACCCAACAAATCATTAATTAGGAAAGGCCGACACTCGTCATAACAAGAAACAGAGCCCATCACTCAGGATTGTAGTTAACAAGTTTTTGCGATCGCATTGTTCGTGCCAATCGGAGGCGCTTGCAGGCCCTTACAAAAGCCCTTCAGCAAAACCTACCTTCAGCACCTCTACTGTTTTTTACCAGGTCCTATATAAAACCATCCTTCAGGAATTTTACATCTCTTTTTTGTATGAGCGGTGATGCAGGGCTTAAATCTAAACAAAAGAACATTAATTGGTGATACTTTTTACTCTGCATCCCCTCTTTAAAATATACATTGTCCTGCTCAGGATACGTTTCCAATAAAGTCACGAAAAAGAATTTGGTACGGTGTGTACATCACACAACATTCACACAAGTCCCGACTTTGAGATTTAATTAGTTTTATGCGTTTCAAAATATCTATTTCTTGATAATTCAGTATGACAATAGGTATCATACATAGATAAGTAAAAATAAAACTATATTGCAATTGTTTGAAAATTTATAAATGACAAATGCACTTTGATAAACTGCCATTTTAATTTCCATATAAACAATGAAATATTCCGTATCCAATAATCAAACTTTCGGTAGCTTATGAGGTTATACAAAATATCCTAGTACCCGGACTTAAATTGTTGGAAAGTTGGATCTATGCTCTTTTATCACATACTAATAACTCTTAGATTTTATGCCTTTATTTTGGAGAAAAAGTTTAATAAAAAAAACCTCAAGCGAACTCAGCAGTGTGTTATTTCTAGCTATTTAGTTCGGGATGAAAGCCACGCCCAAGTTCTGTTAGGGAGGTCTCCGCTTTTTCCATTTTTTATACCTAATTTTTTTTCTGATAAACAATACAGTTATGTTCACACAATTAAGTTTTCCTACTTCATTTAGTTTTTTATTTAATAATTAAATAGTGAAATTAATTAATATAGACCATTTTTTGATAATGTTTAGCCAAAACATTTAACAGGGGTGATAGCTATTTTGTTTTAATAAAAAAGTAAAATCTATACCACTACAACAGATGAAGAGTCTAGGGTTCAGTACGTTGTAAGGCACTACTGTTTTACTAACTGGTATAAAAGATGATTAGTTCAATATGAAGCTTAACCGCTCAATTTTTCCCTAATTAATTATAGCCACTTTAGGAAGGCTAGGTGGGCCCTCGGAGGGCTTCCGAACTCAGAGGGATGAATGACGGCTACAGTTGGGCAAAAATTATTTGCAATTACAATTTAAATTACTGCAATTTGAAACTAGGAAATAAAATATCAACCTTGATTAGACAGTTCAACTACTTAATGAATAACTATATTAGTGATAGTGGTCTGAAATAACATGTACTAGTTGTACCAAATCGCAATTACATTTGATTATAATTAGCAATTAAAATGCACTTTTTGCCCAACATTGCTGCCAACTACAGTAACAGAATAAATAATCAATGGCCACAGCCGGATTCGAATCCAGATCCTGGGAGTTGACAGTACAGCGCCTCACTCACTAAGCTATTACGCTCCTCTTTTCAAATTAATATATAAGCTATTTTCATCAGTTGAAATAGATAAAAATTAAAAGTGTGATTATACAGTCATAAAATAACTAGTTTCTTAAAAGTTCTTCAAGCATATCATACCGAATGTGAAATATGAAAAAAATAAATAGAATCCGTCCGTTCTTAATTCTACAAGAATTTGAAATATGGTCTGTTATTTAGAGATTTTAAACGATGATTAAAACTAAACCGGAAAAAAGGTCAAAGGGAAGCAGGATCGAAGGATAAATAATCGAATCGTTCTACCTCTGCGTGATCCAAAAACTTGTTATAATTACTGATAAGTTTTTACTCAAGAATCACAAGAAGTTAAGTTAGTTATACGAAAGATAAACTCAAGTTCTTCGACTAAGTCAAGAATACATTGAACAAATAGTAACCTCTATCTCCTTGCATTATTCTGATTTTGATTCGAAACAAAAACAATATGCCCTCTCGCTTGAGGGGTTTGTTTCGGTCCAAATTGTATTCATTAATTCCGTTTGCTTCTTCCTTTTCCTACTTCAGAAAGTTCTCCGTGACCAATTCCTCCTCCTTAACGAGTTGCCAAAACATTTACTTAATTAACAATAACTTGAGACTTGGAGGGTCAAAGTAAACTCTTATTTTTATTTTTTCTCCTTTTCGAGATTTTTTTTTCCAGTCCACTTTCTCTCTTTCTCCAAGTTTAGGCTGTCTAATTTAGGAACCGTCTGAACGAAATAAAAGGAAACAAATATATTTTTGTGAGACTTGAATATTCTTTATTATCAAGGAAATATCTATTAAGCTGATCAAAAACGTAAAGAATATCTTTATAACTAGGATTCATAGGAGCTCTAGTAGTTATATAAAAAATACACTCGTTGCTTACTGACTCAAGTTATTGACTGGTGTGCATAATAATCTAAAAATAAAAAAAAAATCGACATTAATGCTGTCTTTTCAAGAGACATTTTACAGATCATGAATAATGTCAATCTTTGCTTAGCTTTTTATGATTCATTATGCAACGTTATAGTAGAAAATCGTATAACAGATCTCTGAGTCCATAACCATTTGTTTCAACACTTATAATTTTGAAATGTTTACCCTCTGTAAAAATTATCTACATTCTCAATTAAAACTAATTAATTTAATGTTTCTAATACTAAATATGAGTATGTAAAAAAAAATTTTCGTTTTGGAGAAATCAAATGAAGTAATCATTTTTATAACCCTTTTAGAGGGTACGGTAAATCAACTTTGGTCATGCTTCCTTCGAGCCTGCACCACCTTCATCCTTTGAGAGTGCCGCTCCTTCTCCTCTCGCACTTTGATAAATTAATTTAGTTATTATTAACTAACCCATAAAAATTTATAAAAATTAATTTTAATGATAATAATAGAGGTCTAAGGAACCCGAAGGCTCGATGCCAAACTGTCTCTGCATACATCCTTCCAGTGATATCCCTTCAAATCCAATTCCATTGAATCAGATTTAACGCAATCCTCACAGCTACGTTTCGGTCCACCCCTCGGACGTTTACCCGTTGGTTCGGTGTTTATTAACATTTTAGGGATCCGCCCGTTACTAAACCCTAGAACCTTACACACCCATTTTATTCGCCCCAATGCTATAACTTGAACTATATTTACCGGGTGTAAAATTCAACCCTTTTCAATTTCAACCGACAACTCGCAAGTTTAGGGTTGTTTATTTCTTAGTAAATCATTCTCCTCTGACAAATTTACAAATCCATTTTTTGGCTGTAATACGCTCTCGATCAAATGCTACTTGTTCTTTGTTCTAACATGGTACTGACAGGGACGTAACTGACTAGAAATTCAGTTTTAAGAAATCAAAGTATCCGTTACTACTATCTAACTCAAGTATCAGTTATAAGTATCCCCGTTTCCGTAAGAAACGACAACAACATGCTAACAAGTTTAGTATGAAGCGAGACTTATAGCGTCGTTAAGGTTTCGTCATCCGAAACTTTCCAAGCAGGCTCAATTATTGTTTTTTTAGGGAAATAGAATGTCTTCTCGTGAAGATTTCTCATGATCATTGACTAATATTGACATTAATTTGTTGCAGGAAAACGTCTGTTTCAGCCTTTTGAACGAAAAACTCATAATCATTGTTACGTTTGTCATTGTGTATGGTAACGTACGCTCGATTTTAAAATGCTCACATATCTTAGAATGAATGTTTTGTTTTTTTTACTGCAGCTGGTATAAGAGTAGATCTCAAAATGTGGCATTAAAATGTGTTTGGAATTGCTGTTAATAAGTCACTGACGATATGTTTTATAAATAATCTCTTACACTAATTAAATAGACGACTCAAACAATAAGGAAAAACTTTCCGAGTAGAAAACATTAAGTAAGTAAATAAAATAACTTTATAAAGAGCGGGAGAAGAGTTAAGAGCATATTATCAAAAATTAATTGCAATATTTTATTTTTTTAATACTGTATACTATTTCAAATCAGCACAAAAAACCTTTAAGTAGATACTGCATAAGGATTTCTTCAATTAATTTGAATTTTTCCTCAGGTCATTCATTATAATTAGACATGAATGATTTCGACCGGTCACTTCTCAATCAAGAACCAGTTAGAATTCAAAACGATGGTTCCAAGACTAGTAAACAATAATTATATTCAAAGTCGATTTGATAACTCATTATACAGGCACTAACCAGCACCTCAGTATTTTTTTTCTGTATTCATTAATTCAATTTTGTATACTGGAAATACTTGTTTTGTTTCGTCGTTCTTAGTGATACAGTTAACCTCATATTAAAAACAAAAAAAATAGGTAAGCATTGATGACCTGTTGAATGGAGCGTAAATACACATCTGATTGGGTATATAAATTTTACTCTAGAACTAGATTCGAACTTGGTCTCAAGATTTATGAATGCAGAGACTTTTATATGCCTCGGTTTTTATATTTATCTCTCATAAACAAGCAATGAGTAATACAAAATAACCTTTAAACAGCCTTTAAATTCATAATAAACGTTATTCTTGAATATTGAGAGTTTAAATGTGAGAAACTGATGTGCGAAATGGTTTTGTTTACTATTTCATACATCTATATTGTAACTGGATTTCACAAAATAATACTAACGTTATAATAAGGTTCGGATAGAAATATTATGAATAAGTTTGGCCAGAGAGAAAAAAATAATAATAAAATAAATTTTCAATATTTAATTAATCAAGGAAACCGTTGTCTGCAAAATACTAAGTAAATTAGTGTATATATAATTCTTTATATTGTGAGTGATTTTTTGTATTTATTTTGATATTAATGTTTCAATTATTATATATTTCTTCGTAAAACTATTTCGGTGAGGAAAATTTAGGCTTATAAATTATCATAAATAATTATTATATTTTGTAAGATGTACTTTTAATTTTTTTATTTATTCTGGTTTAATGGTCTAAAACCTTTCAGTTATCAACGCCTATGGATTATTGTAATTATACAAACACACACCACACACATTTACTCACTTACACTTAAAAAAATAGATTAAAAAAATGAGATAATAATAATAATAAAATAAAAAAATAAAATTAAAACCAGATAAATGCTATAATTTGGAAAGGAGGCAATGTTCTTTTGAACAATTAAATACCAAAGTGACTTTGCCTTCCTCATCGGTGAGAGCTTCAGATAAATTTGGGGTTAGTCCTATTCTGCTTACTGTTGGTAAATTCCAAAAAATTTAATCGCGTGAGTGGACTGGAAATATTGGCATATTGGAGGTGGCAGATTTTGGATTAGGTGATAATGCATGAGGACAGTATGGCCTATTCTTAAGGGGTTAAAGCAACTTCCTCCCAGCGACAGCTACGGTTCGATGTCGACCATGGTTTTACTAATATTTTTATTTCTTTTAATTTATTCGGAGAGCTTTCACACATTGGCTACTTTTAATTTTTTATACCTACAATTTTTAAAAATTAAATAATATAAAAAAGAACAGCTATAGCTAATATAAGAGATGTACTATAGCTTGTGTAATATATTACCATTTTTAGACTGATACTACTTTTCATATCCGAAGCAGGAAAACTGTTAGAATAGTAACTAAGCATAGTATATAGGATCTTCATAATCCAGTTAACCAAAACGCGTTTACTGCCAAAAAAATTAACAATAATTATTTGAATTTTAACTGACCTTGGATAAAATCTATTAAATAACATATAATAATGCATTTTTACGACTTATACCTTTGTTCTATGTTGTATATCTTGTTTAGTACTATAGATTAAGTAGAGCAAAATATGAGAATAATCTAAGAACTTAGTAAAAAAGAAGAATATAGTTGGATTACAAAAGAAAATACAACAAAATTATGGTAAAGTACGAAAATAATAGTTAATTAAAAACAAATAAGGTTAAATATAAAGTATTTCTCTATCCTTATCTAAAAAATAAATTTAAAAACAAGTACGACACATTTTAATACGATTTCGTATATACTATTAAACATTATTATAAATAATTAGTTATATTTATTTATGTTACAATATATGTATTAATAACAGTATAATATTGGTAGGTATATGAGCGTAGTATAATCGAACCAATATGCACCATCTTACATCCTTGTTTGTGTACTAGTGTCTATTTGATATCCCATATATACACAACTGCCAGATGTCAGTAAGCTGCAATAATACTCCACTTACTGTTAGCTGTATAGTGTAGTTTAGCAATAGTTTAGAATTAATATCAAGAATATTTCTTCAATTTTGAACATAGTTAAGACATACAATTGTATATTGATATGTTGTCGTTATAAACCTCCTGAATTTTTCAAAATTATTTTTTATTTAATTTTTCATCTTGGTAAAATATTATTCAAAATTAAAGGGGAACATAAATAATTTATTGAATAAATCGATTGGTTTCTATGTTAAGTAGTCCAACGTTTCGGCCAATTCCATCCTCAAGGACATTCTTTAATATAAATTTACACCTCACATCCAATTATTTAAAAACTTATTGCAAGCTATTCTGCCCAGGTTAAAAATAGCAGTCAAATAACCCTATTTTATCACAATTTAATTAATTTTTAATTCAGATCAATTTAACACTATCAACTATCTTATCAACAAACAAGCAGAGTTTGTTAAATTAAATCGAAAATTACAATTTTTAAAAATTAATTAAATTATGGAAAAATAGGGCAATTTGACTGTTATTAATGACCTGGCCAGAATACCCTGCAATTATTTTTTAAATAATTGGATGTGAGGTGTAAATTTATATTTAAGAATGTCTTTGAGAACGGCCGAATTGGCCGAAACTTTGGACTGTTAATGAAATAATTAAGAGTGTTGAGACTTAATATGGATACGAATTGATTTATTTAACAATTAATATCTCAGTCTCAAGAATTTGAAAAAGGTTGTATATAAAATAAATAATTTAATTAAATGATGTGGCAAATGAAAATTTCTATATAAATTTCATCATAGTTCAAGAGTTTAGGAGGTAGATGAAGTAGTAGGATTAAAAAAAAATTACGTTTTTTTTCACTTCTAAATTCTAGGAAAACAGGAATAAATTTGCCTGTTACTTTCAAAAACTACTAATATTAAAATACATATCAATTATTACATATAAAGCGTGAGCGTAGTTGTCCCTTGAATTTGTTAATATTAAGTTTAAATTGATCATGAAATTTCAATTTTCATTATGGTAAAGTTCCAAACTAAAGTCTATTAACTATATTTTTTATGATAAGCACTTTAATAAATACTATTATAATGACAATTATAATCGATTACAGTAATATATACTAGATATATTTATTACTCTTACGTCAACAACAAGTGCCTTAATCAAGTAAACATTATTATATCGAAAAACTCTAGTGTACGAATATAATTTCAGCTTGCCCAACAGCCGAGAGTAAATTTGGTTTTTCATCTGAAAAACAATTTCAATCCATATATATTTTAATTATCCATTTTATTCCTTCCATATTGTGCGAAAATCCAATATTTCCGGATAAATGCAACAAATACTTTTGTACAATTTTTTTTTCGGTTTTTAACGTTTAAGAAACTGTGGGTTAAAAATAAATAATTATTCACACGTAAAGACTTGAGAATATAGTTAAGAAACTGCGATAAATAAATAAATTATTTATTTTGTTATTATTATCTAGATACGATGTTAAGTGGATTATTAACCTCAAGGTACTCGGGTGTTTCATTATTTTCTGAGGATGCTATAGGAAGGAAATCTATGTTGAGACTTCAAAGGGTAACTTGAATTTCACATAATAATTCTCAGAGTGAACCAGGCGAGTAATTAGTTGAGATTCAGGTTAATTAACGTTTAAAAGCTACCTTTATCCGTCCTTCATGAGTTATTATTGAGAACCATACAATGAAGCTTGTTGTCTAACAAAGAGTCTTGTGGGCATTATGTGAAACTTTACATACTCTACACATAGCGTATCTATGAGCACCTAGGGTAATTGGCAATTACAAAGCAGAAGAGCACTTCAAAAGTTTACATGCATAAAACACTAATATGCTGCTGCACTGAAGTGATTTAATAAAAATACTTAATCATATTTCATAATTGATAATCAACTTTTAATAATTATGACATATAATTAAAAAATGTAAATATAGTTTATTTCTATAAGATTGTGCTACATTAGTAAAAATGAGGTTTTTCTAGAAAAAAAATTATGGTGGTACTCAATTGTAATTGAAAATTTGGATTTCTTAAAGCAATCGAATGGTTCAGAAATAAAATTCTCAATCCAAATGTATTGTTAAAAATTAAATATAATAAATCAAATTGTTAAAAAAATAAATAAGCATTATTAAACGGTCCAAACTACAAAAGACTGTTATAAGGTCTATCTGCACATACGGAATTGAGCTATGGGGCTCTACTAAACCATCGAATTCCTCCCGAATCCAATCCTTACAAAGTCCTTCGTAAAATCCTTAATGCTCCTTACTTTGTTACAAATCAAATCATTCATCAATGTCCCATATGTTGCCGATTTGGCCAGAACCAGATACCAATCCTTCCATAATAAACTTCCTAACCACCCAAACCAACTCGTTTCTAACCTGGCTTCTCCTTCACTACCTAACAATCCTCCTAGGAGTCTGAAAAGAAGATGGCCTCGAGATCTTTGGAGTTCTATCAATGGGTAGATTCTCCACATGTTTGTATCATGTTATAATATCACTAACAGAAAATTTACTTGATGTGTATATATGTATACAGTTGTAAATAACAATTAATAAATTATTAAAAAAATCATTCTTAACAAAAAGTAAATATTGTAAAAATAAACCCTAAAATTATGTTATAAACATATACATACATAAATCGTTTACTACTCAAGACTCACAAATAACCGAAAAATAATGAACCTGGAAACACTCAGGGACTATCAGACCAATTAGATAATAAATATAGGCCAGAAATATTATCTGCAAGTATCTAATAAATGCTGACATTGCGGAGATAGTATGACAGTAACTCTCTTGAAGTTTAACAAAATATAATGAATTATGTTAGAGTTTATGCTGAATATTTTTAGTCACAATAATTCCAAGGCTAATATCGCGCAAAGACGTATTTCCATAAAATACTTGCAAAAATCAAAATAGGTTTAAAATACAAAAATTAAAACTGTTTAAGGAGAATTATTTAAAATTGTCATGCACTAAGTTAGCATTCAAGTTCCTGAAATCCATAACGACTCAACTACAAGGGGAAAAGGCACCAGGTGAACGAAGTCCATCGCAGAGAGAAGTTTCCCCAGAGCTCAGGATAACACTTGTTTTATGTTTTTAGGTAAAATTACTATGAGTAAATAATCTTACATTCAACTCAGGTGGAGGAATTGAAAGAAAGATGAGAGACATAAAGTGAAGAAGTAAGATCAACAATAATTTACCCACCAATTCAGCAAAAAGATTGTATGCTATTGTAACCCAAATTTCATGTTCAATTGTCAAAATTCAACAAGCAATATTGTACCTCTCTTTTGGCCTTTTTTTTTTTTAATAAGTAATCAAGAATAAGAGCTTTTCGTTTTCACAAACTTAATTGATTTTATTACATTAAAATTACGGTCACTTGACAAGTGACTTCCAAAAATCCACATAAAAAACTGAAACGACAAGTAACTGCTCGTAGATTTTGGATTGCAACAACACTTTCCCATTCACTACAAAAAATTATTATACACTACGATAATCAGACCATTTGGACATATGGAACTGAGCTTTGGGGCTCATCCAACCATCAAACTCCTCCCGCATCCAATCCTTACAATCCAAAATCCTACGTAAAATCCCTGATGCTCCTTATTACGTTACAAATAAACTCGTCCATAAAGACCTTAACATCTCATTCGTTGCAGATTTGGTCCAAAACAGAAATGCATCTTTTCATTCCCAATTTCTTATCCATTCTAACCCATTAGTTCTTAATTTCACATCCTTAACAATCCCTGATAATCCTTCGAGGCGTCTAAAAAGAAGATGGCCACAGGACTTTCTAATTTAAATTAATGCTTGAAGTACCACCAACGGGTGGTTCCTTCCCGAGATTTTTAAGTATTAATGAAACAGTCCACAGATTTACTTAATGTATTTATTATTTATACAGTTGTAAATTACATTAAATAAATAAAATTACGGTCTACAGCATTCAGTTAGTAGCCATTGCATTATTTATTTAAGATCTATCATTTTTCATTTTCATATATTCAAAATTCAATTCATATATTTCTATTTATTATGTTTTTAAACAAAATTTTTTTAGTGTTTTGGAGTCAACAATTTTTATATAAAGTATGTTATTTTAAGTTTCTAATTATCTCAATTTATTTTTTAATATTTTTGTTTATTTATTTTTCTCTTTATCTAATACGTACATATGATATGTTTGAGCATTAAAAGCCTTAATATTTATTGAGTTTGAGTTTGGTACACTGTATTATTTCAATAAACGTTCATACAAAGGGCTCAGTAGTTTTCGATTTAGTCATTTGTAAATTTTATTTCGTTTCATGAATGACAGCAATAAACAAAAAAATATACAAATTAAAGAATAAGCGAAGGCTGGCCTACAGACGCCATAGGGTAATATTTTCAAACGAACCCTAATCACCTGACGACCCATTTACCCTAAATCAATCGACCTCGAACGAGGCGACACGTTGAGTGGTGCCCCTAATGTGAGATGGTTATTCCAGTTGTACCCTGCTGGACCTGCCTTACTGACATCAATTGCTGATTTGATCCTTATACTATCAGGAACGTGAGGTAGTCACATCGGTGAATGAGATAAATATGAATAAGTGTCACTAGCTAAGAAGACCTTTCACATGTCCCTATCAATAAGGTACATATTTAATGCATTTAAACCCCTCTACAACGGAACCCCTTCATTCTGGACGCGGAAACCATTTTTATTCTTCTGCACAAAGCATATCATGTACAAACACACAATTCTAGGATTGATTTTGCGAGTCAGTAATTTTTGAAAAAAGTTGCATTATACTGTTTTTTGTCAAGCATTAACAAATATTATCTTGAAAAAAAGGCATGAATTACGTATTTTATGTAGTTGTATAATTAGGAATTAATTCAAAAAATTTAAATTTTCAAATTAGTGGGAACATTTATAATAATTAGAAATTATATTTCTCAATTACACAAACCAAGAAAGTAGTTTTATTGTTTTGTTTTTTTACTAAGAAATCCCTTCACTCCTGACGCAGACAACAATTTTATTCTTCACCAACACTCCTTACTCCTCTATAACGGACGAAAATCATAAAATGTACAAATTCACAATTCTAGGATTGATTTTGTGAGTCAGTAATTTTTGAAAAAAGTTGCATTATACTGTTTTTTGTCAAGCATTAACAAATATTATCTTGAAA
>NW_027110220.1:72960-80612 GCF_000696795.3 Halyomorpha halys
CAATTCTAGGATTGATTTTGTGAGTCAGTAATTTTTGAAAAAAGTTGCATTATACTGTTTTTTGTCAAGCATTAACAAATATTATCTTGAAAAAAAGGCATGCATTACGTATTTTATGTAGTTGTATAATTAGAAATTAATTCAAAAAATTTAAATTTTCAAATTAGTGGGAAAATTTAAATTAATTATAAATCAAACCACGAAAGTAGTTTTATTGTTTTGTTTTTTTTTTACTGAGAAACCCCTTCACTCCGGACGCAGACAACAATTATATTCTTCATCAACACTCCTCACTCTTTTATAACGGACGAAAATCATAAAATGTACAAACTCACAATTCTAGGATTGATTTCGTGAGACTATTTTTTGCAAAAAGTTGCATAATCCTGATTTTTGCCCAGCATTAACAAAAATTATCTTGAGAAAGGAAGGTATGAATTACGTATTTTATATAGTTGCTTATTTATTTGTTATTTAAAATTAGTGGGAACATTTAAGTTAATAAGAAATTATATTTCGTATTAAGAAAAACCAAGAAAGTAATTTCATCGTTTAGTTTTGATGTTTGTTTTTTTCTGAATTTTCCCTTATTTCTTTCAGAAACTTTAATTACTTATTTAATCCCGGGTCATTGATACCACAAAGAAATATTTAGTCATTTTTTAATAGCATTCATCGTATGTAAAAAAAAACAAAAAAAAACTCAACCGTCACCACGTTTCAAGATAAGTATGATCTAAATATTGAATTACTGTTTTTTTTCGGATTTAAAATATAACAGCTTTAATGATGATACACAAATAATTATATTATTTTCTTTTTGTGTCCTTTTCACATTAATTCCTTACTGACGGAAACCTTATTAACCTAAACGGAAATAATTTTCTTCGTGGATGTCCGCTTATATCGAAGTTTCCCGGCAATGCCTTTCAGATAATCTTGAGGTGTTGAAACAGTCAATGGTAAGGAACTGGATTTATATCGAAAAGAACAGGTATTAAAACAATTTTCAAAGAACATGGATGGAATAGATTAAAAAAAATGATTGAAAGAATTTTAAAACTTCACATTATTTTTGTTTTTATGGTAAAAATAAATAGAATTATTTTCTTACCAGAAAAATAAGGCAACAGATACTCGCACTCATAATATAAATAAAATTTTCATTAGATAAATTATTTAATTGAGACGCTATGTTTTAAGCCATAGACATGATAAGCCATTTTAGTTACTGTCCCTTTCAGACCGCAGATCTCGTCCTAATTATCAAGTTTCAGAAAGTTTCGATTCTGTGCAATTACCTTCTAGACAAGTCCCGCCTGTTAAGTAATATCGGTAGTAGTTCCTAAACATTCACCGAAAACTCCAAATTTCTCCACATTATCCTGACTTAAATATAATTGAAAGTATGCCATAATTTGTGGCATATTTCAGAAACAAATGTTCGAAAACACCAAATAACCGGAAGACACCACCTCAAGGATATTTTACAACAAGAATGGGAACAAATTAACACGGATTTAATTAAAAACCATGTCCACTTAATGCCGAGACGTTTACAAGCACTAATAATAGATGCCAACGGACTTTATAAAAAATATTAAATTAAAAACAAACAAACAATAAAACGCAAGGTGAGCAAATACTTGCTTTCTGTAATCTTTTTGCAAGTTTGATGTTTTGTTTTTTTATGAAAGAAGTTTTTCATTCGAACTTTATTTGTAGTTATTAAGTTATAAATATACTTTTTATTTTTGAAGTAATAGGTTTTTTTTATACATAAATAAAAAATAAAAAAACCTGGTGTGCAAATACTTTCTTCGGTCACTGTAGTTAGTTAATATTTTATTTGTAAATTATATTTTCTGCATATCCCGAAACATAAAAATAGACTCTTATATATTAGAAATCAGAAAGGTTAAAATAAATCGATACGCGATCTTAAAATCTATAGCATTTTCGTTTTCTGCGCCTTAGGAAACATAAAAATAGACTCTTATATGTAAGATATCAGAAAGGTTAAAATATATCGATACGCGATCTTAAAATCGATAGCATTTTCGTTCTCTGCGTGCTTCTTAAGAAACATATGAGAGAACCCTCATATATTAGAAATCAGAAAAGTTAAAATAAATCAACGCGCGGTCTTAAAATCGATAAGATTAACGTTTACCACCTCTTAGAAAACATAGAAAGGGACCCTTATATGTCAGATATCAGAAAATAAAAATTAATCTATAAGCGATAATAAAATGTATATACGGGTACCGCCATAGGTCTGTAAGACAAAAAATGTTGTCTTAATGAAATTATAAGAATACAAATGGATTGGGATGGTCAATCAGAAATTTTCTTCGAAAAAGAGATTATTCGTCCAAAAAAATTATGCATACAAAAGTATTCGAATTGTTTTGTTCGAATAATTGATTATTCGTGTAAAATAATGACGAATACGAAAGTATTAGGATGGTTAATTGTATTTTTTGTACGAATAATTGATTATTCGTGTAAAATAATGACGAATACGAAAGTGTTCGGATGGTTAATCGTCTTTTTTCCCGAATAATTGATTGTTCGTGTAGAATAATGACGAATACAAGAGTATTCGGATGGTTAATTGTATTTTTTTGAACGAATAATTGAGTATTCGTGTAAAAATTCGCGAATACAAAACTATTGGGATGGTTAATCGTCTTTTTTCCCAAAAAATTGATTGTTCGTGTAAAATAATGACGAATACAAGAGTATTCGGATGGTTAGTTGTATTTTTTGTATGAATAATTGATTTTTCGTGTAAAAAATTCGCGAATACAAAACTATTCGGATGATTAATCGTCTTTTTCCCGAATAATTCATTCTTCAAGTAGAAAATTCACGAATATAAAAGTATTCGTCTCTCGTTAGTCGAATATTTGTCGAATTCTGGTGGTAATCCAACCCTTGTTCAATGTCAAGTATTCGTCAATCTATTTATTTATACGAATATATAGGCCTCATATTAGACCACTGAAAATAGGCTTTTATTTTTTCTTCTTTTTAAGCAAATAAAAAATAAGAGGTTGAAATACGGTGTTCTCGTATTGGGGTGGCAATTTTGATTAAGTATACTTTTCCTCAAAAGGGTCGGATAATTTTTTAACTGAAACATAAACGAAAGATAAATCGATATTATCGTATTTCTGTCGGATCAAGGATAAGAAAGTAAAAAAAAATTGCTTCGGGTATCGCTTTATCATTGCAAACATCTACTATTAAACAACTAACAAAGAACAGTAATGAAAGGGTGTTAAGTTAATGGAATGGAAAATAGTTTTGGTTCCTGAGTATCCTGGCAACCTAGATATCGATTGAAGAAGAATCGATGATCCCAACAGCCCAACGTTCCATTAACACGTCACCTGTCTTGTCTTTTATCTCCCAATCGAACAAGACCTTTCTCAACCTTATTCAACTCAACTTAGATTTTTAGACACAGGAATATTACCGCGGTCTTAACTACGAAAAACACTATCAACATTTTTATCTTAAGTGAATCTTGAAGTTTAATGAGTTCATTATTAGTCAGTAGTTTTGGAAACAATACGTACAAAACTATTCAAAAACATGTTTTAAAAACTACGAAAAGAGAATACATTGTTCTAACTTATATACCGAATCTTTACTGTAAATGAAAAATGTAGTTAGGATGTTAGATGTAGAAATAATATCGCACAAAAAACAATTAATAAGTGAAACCATTATACTAATGAAACAGTTCTGGGCATTTAGGTATTCAAATTGAAAAACGAATATCATAAAAGTCAGTCACAATGGCTATATCTATTTTTATTATATTTTTCTTTACTTCTTAAAATGTTTCCGCTTTTTCGTTAAATTTTTTGTTTCGTGAATCACACAAAAAAAATTTGGAATTCTCAATGAAAAGTGCTACAATTGGGATTAATCATCATATGTATATATTTTATAACAATCATTCAAAGATTTCATACAGTATTTGTGGGAAAATAAGCTATTAAAAATTAATATAGCCATGTCAAAACCGCGAATGGTAGGTTGAATAAAAAAAAAATGTTAATAGTTGGGATATTCACTATTCACAGGAAGATGGTATTTCATAAGTTTTTATAATGCAATGGGAGAAAATGGTTTTTAGTGATTTATGAAAAATATTAACGCATAGGTTGTTCTAGTATTTCTACTAGGTCACAATATGTTAGAAAATAAATATCACACTTAAAAACAAAGTAAATTTGTATCTTAAATAGATTATCATTTCAAATCAAAAACATTCCAATCTGAATGCCTCCTTGAAACGACGACAAAATATTTGATATATTAACGGAGGGTTTGAGATAAGTTAATTTACATAATTTAAGTAAATTATCAAACTATGAGAGGTTTGAGGATTGTCTGGGTGCAAGGTAGGATTTGGGAAGCGATGTGTAAGATCTTCCTATCTTGCTCCAACAGCCAAGCATTATCTCCCTGTTTGGGTTGTAGGATCAGTTAACAGTTAGCATATTACCAACTGATTAGCAGCTCTGGTTTTGAGTGTATATTATAACAAGATTGTGCTTATAATGGACTCGCGTTTAATTTATAATTGTATTTTATAGGAATTATATTAAAAATATAAAATAAATATAGAACTTTATTACTTATGAACGTCCTAGCCTAGTAATGTAGGATTTCTCCTAGTGTTGGCGGCACGATAGAATAAAGGAACCAGCTTAAAGTTCTAATAATTCATCGAGTTTCATTAAGCTATTTTATTTTTCATCATATTCAATGAATAGTATTTTAGTTTAATTTGTGTATAACTTATTATCTTTTCTTCATTCTGAATTAAAAGAACACAAGTGGTTATAAATAAATAATAGGTGTTTGTCACCATTTTGTTTCTTTCCCATTCGATTTTATAATTAAAATTACATCTAAAAATGGTGTTTTGTTGTCTATTTCGAATTCTATTTCTCTACTAGAAGAAAACAATTTCACATGGATTATAAATATACATGAAACATTTTAGAAGGTGCATGTTAGTAAAATATTTTTTTGGGAGGGGATTATAAGTTTTTTTTAATCTAACTGTACCTGATACTTATTTATAAATAGTGTCAATTCTGAAGCGTAGAATTGGTTCAGACAAAGTAGCTTGGGTTATAAAAGTAAGAAAGAGATAAAACTTGATGTTGTAGTGAATTTCAACATGCAAAAACAACATAGTGAGTGAGTTTGCTGCCACCACCGGAATTCGCTATCATTAAGTTTTTTTTTTTTTTTCAAAATATCTTTTGTCTGTTCGTCCTAGAAATGAAAAGAATAGTATAAGTATGGAGTGGTGTAGGGCAAGAGAATATTTTTTCATATTTCGAACCTGTATGACAATAATAATAATTATTATTATAGAGGCATTAATGATAAAGTAAACAATTAATACATAATTAAGTTAGTTTCAGGTGCTAATGTGTAACTCATAAACTTTTTATAAATACATTACACATAAGATGGCACTAAACCCAAAAACTCTTTAATTGAAAAAAAGTTTGGAACAAACATTGTACAGGATTCAATATACTATAATTTTTATTTGATTTTTTTTCAAGGCCCCATCAAACATTTTTGTTTTAAAAAAAAGTGCAATATTTTTGTACTACATTAACATCTTTCATTTCTCCCTCTTTTTTCTATCTTTCTTCTTTTTCCAAGCTTTGATGCCTAGCCTACAGGTTACTTGATAACAGTTAAATCACTTCAGTGCTTCATTCAATGTTTAAAAAAATACAACAGTTATCATGTTATAGAGATTTAAATATTTACCGCGATATATTCTCACTTATCTAGATCATAAAGGGTAAATGCAATTGTGCAATAAAATATATTTGCATAACAGATGGCCTAGAAACAGCTATGACCTTATCCAGTATTGAACAACTGTCGCTTCCTCCTCTGCGGTGTCATTTATCAGTTTTGATCTATTTTCTATACAATGTCAATAATAACATTATCATCTTTATTCTTGCTGATGTTTCTTTATGTTTCTAATAGAAATTAAACATTTGTAAAACGTCATAGACGAGGCATTGGAGGAGTATCTCAATATCATAAGGCTTATATTTTATAGTGAAATAAATATTGATCTCCTAATGATGGCTAGTAACTGCATGATAACAATTTAAAACTTTGATAAATGGATGGATTGGGACCGCGTCGTAACTGAGCAAGCTAAAGCACGAACTTGGCTCGTGACTGCAGTTGTGCAGTTTGAATTTGGCCTGGAGGGGTCGACTTTTATTTCTGTAGCGGTCCCATGATATGAAAATTTGACCCTTAGTATTGTTAGAATAGAAAAAAAAAGTTGAATGGATGGAAATCTGCTAAGGCAGGACATTTTAGTAAACTATTTTTTTGTGACTACAAGAATTTCGAAGAGTACAAATTGAACCCAAGAAATCAAAACACATTCGGTCCCGCAAATACATTTTTTTAAGAGACAAAAAAAAAATATTCATCTATTCATGATAAATGTAAATATATATGATATTACAAATGATAGGGCCGAGCTGTCCGTAGCTAAGGTGGTTAGGCGCAGTCTTGCCAAACTGCGAGCTGGTGGCCCCGGTTCGAATTCGGCCCATGTGTGATTTTTTCATTGAGTAGCGGTCCCCCAAAATAAAAAACTTGACCCCCGCCTCCACCTCCAACCATCGTTTGGCAGTATAGGACTCCAATGGGAGTCTTGGCAGAAAAAAAAATTACATATGATATATATATATATATATATATATATATATAATTATGCACTACTACCCCCGTACCCCTGCATAAAAGTGCACTACTACCCCCGTCCATAGTGGAACATATACTTAACCCCCTAAAATGCAATACAAGGATAAAAATGTATTCGCCAGGATAAATGGCTTTGTATTGTACATATGTATATTTTTATTTGTTTAAATGAATAAAGAGGGTATGAAAAAAATGATAAATATTATCTAATTACTTGATTATGTTTATAAAAAGAACCGTCTTTAACATATAACTGGCATTTGTTACACATATTGCAATAATGTGGATTAAGCACCTATCTTAGTTTTTTTTTTTGTATTCTAAGACTTTCTTCACACTGAGCAACTCTGAGAAGACCTTTGCGCGATACCTAGATATATTAAATTTGATTTATGTTTCTAGATGATCATAGACAACTTACTATCACACATTGAGGATACTGGCAGGAAGCCTAAAGAAGTCAGGTAAATCCTTCTCTAACCTTGTTAGAGCTACTTTTTGGCCACATCAAAAAGAGATATCAGAGTCATCTATTATTATTATAATTATTGCTGAAAAAGAAAAATCGATGCACTGTAATGCTATCATTACATTCAAAGAAACTCTTTCTGTCGTTTATTTCTTATTGCTAAAGAGCTAGGAAAGTCAGAAACCAAGTTAGTACCTTCTTCCTCGTTATTCTAATTATTTGTTTGTTATAGGCAAAGTTAAAACTCTTTAGAGGGTAATTGAACAACCAATTTCCGTTTATGTCCCATGAATTTCGGTCTTCTAAGAATAATATGAAATAATAAAAATACAACAAATCATCTCGTTTGGAAAAATTATTATAATAAATACAATTTAAACGCGAATTTAATGTC
>NW_027110220.1:80745-92700 GCF_000696795.3 Halyomorpha halys
TATATAAAATCCAGTATTGAACAACTGTCGCTTCCTTCTCTGCGGTGTCATTTATCAGTTTTGATCTATTTGTTCTATTTTAATATATATCAATTAAATTAAATTATCAAAATGTTAATAAACTTTAAAGACAAATCATGAAATCTCTAGGTTATGTTCAGTTAAATTGAGTTTATTTAATTTCTCAAAGATCATTTTTTCCATTAATAGGTTCGCCTACATTTTATTTATGATGAATTTTTCGACCAAAATGTAGAAGAATAATGAAGAGAAACCGTAGTTACACATTCAAAAATTGTAATGAGTCCGAGGAATTGTTTGTTTTTCCTTATACGAGTATTTTTGGAATTGCTCATTGCTTAGGTATTGTTTATGATTTAAAAAAAATTATAATAGTATTAATATAACTATTATTTAAACCAAATTATATAGCGATTTTAAGAGATCTAAAAGGTCACGCACGAGTGACCTTCCAGTCCTCACCTGAATCCTACGCGCAAGTCACGGAGTGTGTGCTTCTTCTATATTTATCGTTTGAAGTGATTTCCAAGGTACTCGGCTATCCATAGCATCTCCTCGGGAGTTGCCGAGTGTTGAAAAGAGCTAAAGGTTAAGACATTGAGAATATGAAATGCAACTTGAAGAAGTTTCAAGATAAGTCTAAAGACCGGGAAAATATTATACCTTATATTTCATTAGGTTTTTAAAAATAAATATACCTAACAAAATATTTCAATAAATGTTGATGGTAACTAACATAACAACTACAAGTATAGAACGAGTATGAACAGCAAAAATATGTAAATAGTATTTTGTATCTTCCAATGCTATTTTTTTCCCCTATCTTTAGAAAGAGCATGTAGATTATTCCGGAATTTTTTTTTCGAATTATTCTAAAAACTAGTAACAAGAGAACGGTTTTCCCTGGATCCTGCGAAAAGTAATTTTAAAAATAGAGGTAAGAAATTCAACACCTTGTATTTTTGCTAATTCTGGTATAATTCAAACTTCTTTTTTTCGTAAAAAAATTATTGTCTTTTAGATGTTTATATTTATAATTTAAAATAAAAAATGTAAAAAAAATAAAATGTGTGACTTTTTAACGATAAGCAAATATAATTTACGTATTGCGTTCAGGTTCTGAGGTAAACATACATTCTGGATAAAAACTATCAGGATAAAAAAACCAAAAAAAACAAAACAATAAAATTGGTTGACACGTTCAAGATATAGTAATGACTCAGATAGAATAACCGTAAATAAAAGCGTTTATTTTTTCTTTAGAACATTCGTTACCTTAGTGGTAGGAAAATCTCTGTATTTTACACCCAATCTTATTACGAATATTTGAACCCCTCATGCACTTCCATCTCCTGTAACATCACTATTGCTGATCTCAGATTGTTTTCGAAATATAGCCTTCTAAAAAAAAAAATTCTTTTAAAGTACAGTGAGTTGTCTTTTAGTTTGGTGCGAAAATAGCATTGGATCATAGATATTAATTCTGTTTTATACTGTACCTTCCGTAATCCTATTCTTACGATCAAGAGAAAATAAAAATATATTCACTACTTAATCTTAAACTAAATCCAGTCAAAAATATAACTAATGGGGGGTATTTCTCTTACTTAGTAGTAAGTAACACAATTAGTATGAACTAATTATGTTTTTATTTTCAAGAATTGTACGAAAAAAAACTACCTCTTGATGTCTTAACTGACCTATCATATAAAACCTAAATGTTCAATAAAATAAATATTTTTATCAATCAGTGACGTTAGCTTTTATTTAACATAACTAGAAAGAAAAAAAATAAATTGAGTATTCATAAGAACCTCATTCATTTTTAAAAAAATATATAAACTAAGCTCATATTATTTTATAGAATATTAAAAATTAACCGATCAATCAAAACATCTAAATAGCGTTCTTCTGTTATTCTACGGTAAAAAATGTATCACAAATAATAATCTAAACATGGCTGATTTTTGGAGAACTACACGAACGTTGTCTAAAATCTACGTAAAAGCCACTAATTGAACAGTAAATATTCCAATCGTTATTGGAGGCAAAAGCAGAAATATGATTTCCGGCGATTGATTGGAAGCCATTTTTTACAGACACCTGTTCGTTATTACGTCCCATAAATCTTGACTACTCTCTGTCACCTATTAGGCCTAATTTTGATTTGGATCCTGAAATCAATCAACATCGTATAAGATATCACAATAGTTCTTGTCTTCTAGCAAGTGAAATCGACACGAAAATGATTTTGTATTGTCATTTCTTATTTATAAAATAAATAAAAAATAGAAACATTATGTTAATTGACACTTTACAGAGAATGACAATTATGGATTAAATTAAACCAGTTCAAGTTACAAGTTCTTTCATGATTTATATGGGTTATCACTGGTTGTTCTTTGATTTGTATAAAGAAAATCAAGCATCGTAGGTTCTAAATCAAAATTGTTTTTGATGATAAAAAAAATGATTGGTCTAAAATAAAAGGATATTATCCCCAGTAAAAATATGTACTTTAAATTTTGACAAGCGATTAACCTGAAATCCTCACACCAGACTGAAAAGAGAGGAAACTGCACGTCGATTTCGACTATTACAGCACTTTCAAGACAAACGGTCTAAACTTCCAATTCATTACAAAAGACTGATCTACATGACTGTAATAAGGCCAATCTGGACATATGGAGTTGAGTTTTGGGGCTCCACTAAACCTTCGAATTCCTCTCGAATTCAATCCTTACAATCCAAAATCCTTCGTAAAATCCTCAATGCTCCTTACTTTGTCACAAATAAAATAATACATAAAGACCTTATAATGTTCTCTATGTAATCGATCTAGCCCGAACCAGATATCACTCCTTCCATTATAAACTCTCTAACCACTCAAACCCCCTAGTTTCTAATTTTGCATCCTCTTCCATTCCTGACAATCCTCCGAGGCGCCTGAAAAGAAGACGACCAGCTAATGTAAAATGTCATTATAGTGCTACCAATAGGTAGTTTCTCAACACGCCTATAACACTCCAATTTAACTTAGATAACATTTACTAAATGTATTATAATGTACAGTTGTAAATAGCAATAAATAAATATTAAAATAAAAAATTAAAAAAATTTTGAACTCGTTCAGATTAGTTTTAATTATTTCTAAATAATTGAAAATATTTTAATTACCTAGTTAAGTCAACGTATAGACTTAATTCAAGGCTAAACACTGGCCACCATAAATTAATTATTAATAGCTGAAAAAAATAACAAATAAACGTTAAATTAATGTATGATTTATGCTGATTTTAGTTAAAACCTTGAAGTCCTTCAAAAGTCAATAACAAATTATTTTCCTAATTCATAATATGTTTGTGTTTTTTATTTGGTTTTGGTAATAATACTGTAATAAAATTAATCTATTGTCTACATCCATGGTATTTTTTTTTTTTTTACAATAAATTTCTATTTTATTACATTATTTAGAAAAAATATTTTATTTTTTAATTCGACTGTCTAAATATTAAATAATAATTAAGTAACTGTATATTGATGTTCAAATTTATAAAGATATGTTTTATGCATAAATAAAGGGGGGAAACAGGACTAAAGCTGATATATGTTTTTTTATTGGCAATAAAAAAATTTGTTTTTTGGGGGAAATTAATTGAAAAGAATATTATTTTTATCAATTAAAATACTACATAAAATCAGTACGGTTAGTTCTTCTGTTACAGTAGAACGATATGGTTAATACCTTGAGACACAGTTTGCCAGACCGAACGTAAAGCGGTTGAGAGTGAAGAAATTGACCGAACTCAGGGCCTTGTGTTCCGCGGAGGCTGCTACTGCTGACACCATTCAGTCCGGCTTACACAACTGTCAACTGAAGGTTTTTGGCTCTAGTCCTCATCCTATTCTCTCTTAAAGAATATTTCTTATACGGACTTTTTTTTTCACATGTATCTTAGAATCATTCCATGGTATTTAAATTACACAGAGAAAAAATAAAATAAAATTTAGGAATTATTGGAGGTATCAGAACCATACCACTAGTTTACCCATCACTATGAAACAATAGATAAAATCACATAAATGCAGATCAGATCTAGAAAATCTCACTCCACCAGTAAAAAAAGACTAACCAAATACAATAGAAAATTACTCCAAGAATGTTAAAAATATACGAACTACAACTAGCAGTTATTTTAGTATATTTTCCGCAAGTAACATATAAATTTATTTAGAAAAACTAGAAAAGTATTGAGATATTAAATGTACCAACTGAACACCTTATATAAAAAAAATTAATAAAAAAAAAAAAAAAGCAAATCTCTACTGTTACTACTCATGGAGGATCAAGTATTCCGTACTTGGTACAGAAATACTATTTCTTGAACAACAGTTCTGCAAGGTGATTTGTTCTCGATCAAGCATAACCACCAGGTTTTCCCCTAACTTACATAGCCTCTTCATAAAGGCTGGGAGTAACTTTATAATAAGAGGGCCTTACTCACTGAGCTACTTCGCTTCTAACCTTGTTGCAATGAAATTAGGGTTTCGCTTAAAAGAAAATTAGCTAAAGATGAAATTCGTTTTAGAAGGACAATATATCTACTATTTTTTATACATTTCTTCATCGTCACCCGGATCATCATTCCAAAATCATCACATAAGTCAACAAATAATCTTCCAATATAAATCATTTTAATTTATATATTCTAACTCTAATAACTCGAAAAACTAAGTTTCAGCCGATTTTCGTGAATGATATGAAGGGAAATTTTAAAAAATTCGAAAATTCCAGACATTTTTTAGTCTTTAAAAAATATCATAAAAATGAATTATAACAATAATGAAAACAGGTACATGAACTAACCCATGAAGGGTTCAGTAGTTTGTAAGAACTTTTTTTTTTTTTTAGAACAACAGCTAAACAAGCAGTTGATTTTTTCAAGATCATGCTCAATCACCACATTTTTCTCCAATTCATGGTCCCCACCTGAGGCTGGGTGGACCACAGAACGGCTCCAGAACCCACAGGGTAAACTCACGATTAAAGTGAAACAGAAAATAATTATTACAGCCGAATTCGATCTCAGGTTATTGGCTTTAGTAACGTTTTACCACCTAGCTACTCTTAAGTTGTATAGCTCATTAGAGGAACGTTTGAGCAAAAAAAAAGAATCATTATATCCATAAAAAGTACCTAATTATTAATTTTTTTTCTTTTAATAAAATATTTGTTTTGATAGCAGGCTTATGACTAATCCAATCGCAAAATCGACTATTCAAAATAATAAATTGAATATTTGGAGATAATTTATGTTTCTGACATTTATACCATTTTTCAAATTTGTTGAAAGTGCACAAATTACGGCCTTACGTCTTAGGTGTAAAACTCGATTAAGCATGCAATAAAAAACTCAGTAATAAATCTGAGTGATAGATATCTTAATTTAAACATAAATCAAACTAAATTCTATATTATAAAAGGTATTTTTAACGGAGCAAATTATATAACTTGGTGAACTACCTAATTTTAATTTAATCCTTGATCGAATTATAACGTGTTGAAAGTTTTAAATGGAGAATTTAATGACGTGTATTTTATAAATCTTTTATTATGTTTCTGAAAAGGAGGTTAGTTTTTAAGAAAACATAAGAAGTCTGAATTCTTCCGAATCCAACGATTTCGTTCATTTTTTTTCGGCCAAGACTCCCATTGAGGACCTATACTGCCTAACCATGATTGGGGTCAAGTTTTTCATTTTGTGGGACGGCCACGTAATGAAAAAAGACAACACCAAAGGCCGGATTCGAACCAGCACCGCCAGCAATCTCAAATTGGTAAAACTGGGTCACGTGCCACCCTAGATGCAAATCTAATTTAGTCTTATAAGAGAATAGATAAATGAAAACTGTTTCCTACTTTACCTGATGTGCTTTCAAGCATCTGCATTATTTTAGCTAGCTTTACTGACCTATTAACCAATCGGTCGTGAACTGTATTCCTGGCAGCAGTAAAAGAAAATTTGTTTTGTAATTACCTAAGTAGGGTTCCTACGGACCTGACCCGACTAAGTTCAGCAGGGTTATACCTTCAATAAACCATGACCTACAAAACTAAATTACAATGAATTGGAATCACGCGTTTTCCATTTAATTAAAACTTTATGAATGCATAAATGAAACTATATAATCAAACATCTATTTTAATAATATTATATGTCTAAATATTTTTTTTAGTCTCTTTATCCGAAAACAGAATTAAAGGTCTGGTAGTTGACGGGATTAGATATTCTCCTTGAGATTTATTAATCAAAATCTACTAAATATTGTTTTAAGACACCTAAAGTCTATTACTTTTTTACTACATCCAATTTGTTTATACATTTTTATACATCCTTTAATTGAATTCTACTAAGTTAAAAGTTTTCTTTTCATTTGAATTTATAATCATTCCTTTTTTTTTTTTTCAATTCCTCATTCCACTCCATCACTACCTTTAAAATCACTCTAAGAATTATGCATGTAGGAGAAACTTTTCGACAGCATGTTAGAACCAATGACCCATGGACATTTGTGATAAGATTCTTTTGCAGATGTAGAAGATTTCAACCATGCACACAGTGAGAAAGAAATGGAGATTACTCTCGAATTGAATCTGTCTTTTCCACATTCAGTGAGTAACCTTGTTTCACTCTCTTCTCCAAGCCAAAGATCCTTGCGGTCAAGAATTTAGGGTACAACACCCTTCGGCACCTGTTAAGTTGATTTCATAGCTTTCAGAAGTTTCTGAGAAATGTTTGTTACCTTCTGCTTATTCTCTCTCAATAGTTGCTAATAATCTTCCTTGACGCCACTTCCTTGATCCCCCCCGTCTCGACTCCCTCATCAGGAATGAATTCGATTATCTAGAGTCATTATCGGGAGGCAGACTAAACTCCTCTAATCCTTTCCTCTTCGCATCCCTTTAAGCCATATTCACTCTGTTTCTTGAACATTTGTATATCTCGCAGTTGCCCTGATCTCTTTCTTCACATATTTTTCAGATGTTCTGAATTATAACAATTCTACGTTTTTGACTCCATGTTAAATGTTTCCTTTCGGTTGACACTTTCTTCACCCCAAACATGATAGTCACTGAGTTTAATATCAGTGCTTTAAGGTAAAACTCTATTAATTCAAATCTGTTTTCCTCGTAGTACTTTTCTACCTATTCGAAGCTAGATTCTGAGTGAAAAATGGTGCTAAAGTCACGTTACTGCTGCTGAAATAAAATTTCTCAGGAAAATTTGGGAAAGGAGGGATAGAGAGAGTCCGGAGAGGAGCTGAAAGTACGCCAGGTGATAGAGACTATGAACAAGGTGCAACCATCAAATGCATTCTGTATGAATTCATAATTCGTTTAACGTCGACTATTTGGAGTTTGTTTCAAATTATAACTCCATACATATACACATTTCGTATATACTTATATTGAGGACATCCTTTCTTCATGGGCAATCTTTTCGAGGTTTTAGCGTATTAATACTTCATAATTACCAATTTCATAAACAATGAGATAGTTATGCATGTAGGTAGTCTAACAATATGATACACTTCTCGGTTCATCGAGTAGGCGTGCAGAAATCACAGGAATGGCGTGGGCTCAACTCTAGGTCATCTGCTAATAATATTACCAATTCATTAGGAACACGTCTCTAGTAGAATTAAGCTAAGTATAATATCATTCTAACATGTAACCTTAATTATAACGCTGAAACTGAATAAATTTTACACGATCCTTATCTGAATTCAATATAAAAAACACTACAAACGATTAGTAGGTAAAGCACAATAATGTAAGAAAAAGTAAGTACGTCAAGGTAAATTAGTAAAGCAACCAAGAGCTTTCAAATATTCCACTTGTAAGTCATAGTGATTTTTGTTGCAATAATATAGTTGTAAGTTAGGTTAGTGGGTTTAAAGCATTATCACTTTTAGTTTAAGTAGAGTTCTTTTCTTGAGAGCAAAGAAAACAATCGTTTGGTTTATCATATAATTCTTGAAGAAAAATAATGTAAAATGTTCTATGTAAAGAAGTAATAAAAAGGGCATTCCTCATGGTACAGGAGCCATTGGCAAAGAATATTAATAATTCCATACTAGGACATATAAAATGACCATGCCCATAGGCCAGTAATAAAAAATGAACGTCTACCGTCTTAGAGCCACTGTAATAAAAAATTATGACCACGTATATACAATAAAATGAAAAAAATATCAAATTAATAGATAATAGGTTCTGATTTTTTTTATATGTCACTTAAAATTGAATTTATATTTAAAATCTAAATTTTCAATCTTTATAGTTAAGAAAAATCCTAATATTGTTATAAACTTTTCATTTAACATTCAATATTATGGAAACTAACAACTACACAATAAATATTTTACGTACTTAACGTTTACTACATATTAAATATTTACTACATACATACTAAATATTTTACGTACTTACGTAATGTAGGGTAAATTTACCTACGTTTATGGTTTGATAAATCTCATAACGTTCAATAGTCCCGAGATATAATTAAATTTTTATTTTCTTTAAATGAAATATCACCAATGTAACATCATTCTGACAAATATCATTCTAAACTACTTGAAAGTAAACTTAACTAATTTAATTTTAAGCAATAATAGATTTCTAGTATGTCTTAAAGTTCCAAAGTTGCCAAAAGTGACTCATTTTGCGAAAAATATAGGAATAAAACAGTGTCGAAATCATGTTACCACAGTTTATATGTCGCCTGTAATGATAAAAATTGTATATGTATGTGTTTTTGTGTATATTTACAAGATTTTGATATTATCCTTTATTCGTAACAAAGAAAAATACTAACAAATTAGACGACTTGAGGCGGATATATAATAACATTTCATCAGCCTAAACAATGAAACTTTTTTTTGTTTTTTTAAAACTATTCAAAATGTCAAAATGATCATTTTTTATTTATTTTATTTAGAATAAAATGATCAATGTGAATAAAGGGACAAGAAAAGAAAATATGCAAGCACAGAGAGGAAGAATGCGTATGCAAACATGTGGTGTATAACATAAAAGTAAATTGTTACTTAAAACTAAATCAACAAATAAAGCTTAAATAAAAACTGAAAAAATATATATATCAGAGAATTATTTGTTAACATTACCTAGAACAGTGTGCACCAGTTAATTTCTCATGAACTGCAGGTGAACCTATAAAAATAGAAAAGGGTTGAGAATAATAGTTTTATCTATTTTTTAATATTAAAAGTGATACAACAAAAATATAATTGTAAAAAAAAGGCTAGTTGACCGTATGAAGTAGATTGGAGAAAGATAGTCCGGGTGACGGTCAATAAAGGTTTAAAAATAGTAATAAAAACTATTAATTGTTAACCAAATAAACCAGGTTAACAATAAATAGTTTTTTGTTACTATTTTGAAACATTTATTGACCGCTACCCGGACTATTTTCCTCTAATATAAAATTTTATAATAAAAACAACATTAGAAACTTAAACTAACCTGACAAAGAGTATTAAATTTTTTAAACAAATTCCAGGGGTTTTCCTCCTTATTAAGACCTTTCTTGTTTTCTCAAACAATATTGGTATTTTTTCCATGCTAAACTCCATCCACTAGGCTTTCCACATTTTCATACTATTCAATAGGTTTTTTTTTTGGTTACATATAGGAACCATATTTTATTTATAAAAAATCTAGTGCATTAGTTTAACAAAAAATAAAGTCATAATGGAAAGGTATTATGTTCTCGCATTTTTCTGTTCGAAACGTATATCCTACTCTTTCCTTATTTCTCCTTTAGTTATTTATAAAATTTATCCATATTTATTTATTATTATAAAATCCATATTTTATGATTATTTATAATAAGAATTATTTTTTACAAACACAAATATGATACGTAGTAAGCATATTAATATTAAAAATATCATAAGAGAATAAAGTGGAAAGAGGCGTTTATATAATATTACAATAATATATTCAAAGAAAACTATATACACCGATCCATGAATGCAAAGTACCGTAAATAAATTCATTAAAATCAAATGAATTTTTAGTAATACTAAGAACAAACAAGATAATAATAGAAAAAAAAACACTTCAAAAATAATTATGATAGTGTGTGTATTAATAGATCATTATAAGCATGAGTTCATTGGTAATGGACTATTTCTGAGCGTCCAGTGCTGATAAGATCAATGACCGGTTGATAACAAAACGACTTCGTCACTATCCCATGTATGTCAGAAACCGAATGAATACTCTGAGTAACAAAGAAAATAACTAATCATAGAGAAGAATCAGTATCTCAAAATAAATTAATTACATAAATGAAAATAATATGTATAAACAGGGCAAATATTAATAATTCTTTACTTAACATAGTTATAGTATAACGTAAGAAATAAACATAGGCTTTATCATAGCATTATTATGTAAATTAAAGGAGGTATTGTAAGTGGGCGAAAGGTGATCTACAACTTCCAGGTCTAGACAAAAGTCTGTTGTTTGGTTTATTGTTCCTTTGTCAGTCTAAGAACCTTTATAAATTCACAATAATTGTAAGACGAAATAAGGTCTACGAAGCCTTATAAAGCTTCAGAAATAGAGTTCTCTTTTCTTCATTATATTTAATGATAGCTTTGATAATTTTACTATGAATTTTTTATAATCTATTTTTTCTGATTTTTTTTTTTAAAGAGATAATAAAAGCCCAGAAAAACAAAGTGATATTGAATTCTGAAAACCTCAAATTCTTTTTTTCCACGAAGTTACAAACGTTCAGAAAAAAATACCTGAACAAAAAAGGTACTCCAATAAGGCAGCGAGTGTTGATTTTTTAGATAAAGGAAAAAACATTTTTGTTCATTAAGCCTTAGTCATTTATAAGCGAACTCTATAGAATAATATTCATTCGTGTGATTAAAAAAAAAAAATAAAAATACACGTAACAAAAAATATATATTTATCTCTTTGAAGATTAATATTGTGATAGCAATGATTTAAAGGATATTTTCAGTGTGTTTAGCAAACCTGGAAATAGATTATAATTATAAGAATTTTCGAAAAAAATATATGATATACATGATATCATGCTAAGGCACCCGAGTTTGCAGTCATGAATTATGATCAATATTAGTCACAAGATATTACTAAAATATGATTTTATGTAAAATTTTCCATTCTAAATACTGAGATAACCTGGAAAAAATCATCGAATTTTATAACTCGTTAGCGTAAAGAGGCGGGTGGGGTGAGGTGACCCACTCTAAATATTTTTTATTTTGTGTATTAATTGGAACGAGAGCTTTATGAAACAGCAAACAACTTTTTAAGAAATCTATACCACTACAGCCTATGAAGAGTCAGGGGTTCAGTACTTTGTAAGGAAGTACTGTTACTAGACCAACGGTTGTACAAGGAGGTGATTTGGCCAGAATCACGCTCGACCGCCAGATTTTTACCCATTTTAGGAGGCCGGGTGGACCCCAGGAGGGCTCAAGAACCCAAAGGAGGCTACATTGTAATAGAAAAAGATTTTCTGCCCAACGGGATTTGAACTTTGGCCCTTGGAGTCAATAGCCACGGGCCTTACCCCGGTGCTGCGGAGCTCCATTTTAAAGAAATTTATTTGTTAATTTAAGTTTGAGAAACTTGAAGAAATTCAGCTGAGGTAATCGCTAAACAAAAAAAGAAATACAAAGCTGTTACAGAGTCTAATAATGTAATAATAACTAGTGGATGAGATATATAGGAGGTTGCTATAAGAAATCAATTATAAGAGGTTTAGTCTCCAATGCTATTTATTCCTAACATAAATTTTACATAATTTTAGCCAAGTAAATACATTAATACTCTTTTTATTTAGCCTTCTTGAATACTTTCGA
>NW_027110220.1:92775-106143 GCF_000696795.3 Halyomorpha halys
ATATATATTTTAATATATTTCTTTTTTTTCCCCTTTCCATTCCACCCACCTGATTGAGGTAATTATTTTCAAATCTCATCGTCGAATTCAAGACCAGACCCGTTGTTTTTGATAATCCTACTATATCAGCACATCTTACGGATCCATTGGTGTCCACACAATAAACCTGATCAAAGCAGGTAAAGTCTTTTTTTTTCCTGGAACTTCATCAATTCTTCTTTGACCCTGTGGTGCCGGCGTGTTATAAGGACGGAATTGTTGGGGCATATTCCCAGCATATGGGCTGGTGTTTCAGACTCTGCCACATTTGCGACAGAGGGACCCAACTTCTCTTTGCTGTCCACTGCCTCCTGGAACCTCAAGCAGGGGTGCGTAGTTCTTATTTAGTTTCAAGGCGTTCGCCCATTCTGAACCCGAGAGTACATGCTTCTCGCACACATATCTATTAGCTTTCGGGGTCTCTTTGAAATAGCGAACACCATTACCCTGCCACCTGCAATTGGCCCATTCTTCGAATGCATTCTCTCCCAACGACTGCCATAGTGCTCTCACAGTTCGGTAGCCCTGATCCCAGTCTATCGGCACATGCCGCAATTTAAACATCGCAACTAAATATAGACTGGAATAGGGCATCCGGAACATTCGACAGTCGCTGGGAAAAGGACCAATGCTATTGAGGAGCCTCTCATTGGCAGCGGATCAGACCCAATCCACGATATGTTCTGGGTACATGTAGCATCGCCGACGAGGTGTTGGCAGGGACCCCGATGATGGCCTCGATACTCCTTAGGATATTGGTATCAATACCCTCCAATATTTCAGGACGTATCTTCGCTTCGTAAGGGGTGCAGTCTGGATAGGGTAAGTAAGGCCCAGGACAACAAGTATTGGTTGACAATGTTTATCTTTTATTTGGGCTTTAGCAAACATAAGCTCACTATTTTATTTTAATTATAAGTTTGTTAATTCAATTTAGTAATCTAATCTCCCGTTTTACACAGCCATCACTGGTGATGAAATTTTTAAGGTATCTCATGTTCTTTTCTAAAACATGTGTATGTATGTTCATCCTTCATAGGTACATGATATTTTAAATCATTTTTATATTACAAATATTTAGTATATTTTATTTTATCTAAATTAATATTGTTAAAAATTAAAAAAAAAAAATTAATAAGCCAAAAGCAGTTCAGGAAAGTTGACAATTACTTTTAATTCTGAGCTCCTATACTTTTTTGGGAATTCAATGGTTTTTTTAAACTTAAAATTGACCTTAAAAACTAAACAAAAAAATCTTCTCCACTCCTGTAGTTACAATTCCATATTTTAAAATAAGTCTCAATCGTTCTAGATACAAAATAATATTAGCTAAATAATTCATTCATTCAAGCTAAATAAATCACGTGAATTTTTTGAATGTGATGCTGTGGTTTGTACTACTTCCGTAACAAAAGAATCAGTTCTAATAGATCAAATATTTGTTTTTTAATTTTGCAACATATAAAAACAATGAATCATACAAAAATATGCAGAAAAATCATGCACAAAATCTTTAAAACCTGCTTAATAGCTGTAAAATATGGAACACTTTGACAAAATCCTGGGCTGACAGATATTAAAATTATTATTAGCATGTTTCCTGAACAACTAGAACGTGTGAAGGTTTCTGATCTTAGTTCTACGGATTTAATTGGATTTAAGCCCAATTTGAAATAATTACCTGTATTGGACATGGAAACACTGCTCGGTTGATACTAATCCATTTTGCAACCTAAACGTCGACGATATGTTTTTGAAAACGTGAAGATGTATTTCATTAGCAAATTTAAAATAAATATTACACTTAAATTTATTATTTTTCTTTTTTTTAATCAAAATCTACTTTTGACGAATTAAAAAGTTACATTGATTTCTTTTCAGGATTTTAAGCTATTTTCCAGGATTTGTTTTTAGAAGATATAACTTTAATTTTTAAACAATTTTCATTTCATGTCATAAGCCCAAGAACCAGCTTCCTTTATATCACTATTATTTGTAGTCGCAGGCTTTTATTGTAAAAGAAATATTGATAAAGCTCAGAAAACGCCACAAAAGAAAGTTGGTTATAAAGAAATAGAATCCAAATTTGCAACATGATACGCAAATTTGGATTCTATTTCTTTATTTTATTTTATTTTTTAATGAAATATTTCTATGTTTTTATCATTTACTTAAGTAAAATTTTAACACATAATTAGACTTTTTTCAAAACATAAGAATCCCATCCCTAGTCATTACAGTAGTTAGCTAAATGGGAATACGACTGTACCATTTCTTCTAGACCTTCCAGCAGCCAATACCCCAGAAGACCTTCACCATCCTCTTCGCCGATCGGTGACCGCTGCCAGGATACCCTCCCTTTCTCTTGCTAAAGAGCCTAGCGTCACGCCCTATTTCGGCCAGCCGTCCTCAGCGCGCATGCGCCGCCGTTGGGATCGCCACCCGCCACCCGCTGGATGCCAGTCGCTACCGCGGCACCCTACCGTCGACAGAACTCCTTGTGTCGCCTCTCTATCTTATCGGATTACCACTTACGTCGTGAGTATTTTTTTTTTTTTTAATTTTTAGAATTTAACTATACAATTAAAAATGTGTTTAAAAGGTTATCAAAAGTGGAATTAAGTCATTTGTCAATGTTTCCAATTTTATAAGTTCTGGATATCAAACTGTTTTAAATTTTTAAAATTTCTGAAATTTGGCAACAAATTTAAAAAAAAAATATTTATATATTATTCCTTTCCCCAATATCTGTATGTTTTATTTTTTTAATTAGTTATATATATATTTTTTGGAGCATTTGTGCAACTACTTTAAAACTTGTAATTTAAAATAAAAAGAAAATGGCGTCAATAATTAACAACCCAATACTCATGATAATATGCATTGTTATCTCCAACTATGATAGTAGAAACCGAACTTTGTATAATAAATCACATCCATCATAAGAAGGAAATAAAATTTATCAATTAAATCAAATTATTTTTGAAATAATAAATTTTATTTTCTTGTGGTTTTCTAAACTTAATGGAATTTTTTTCATTATTTTTCGTAGTTTCTTTTTATTTCTTAAATACCAAGGATTATAACACCATTATTCCGAAACATCTACAATTAATTTATAACATATTTTTTAAAACAAGAAGAAAGAAATAAATAAAACAAGAACAGTGATTTTGTTTCAAATTCAGGAAGTCACGATTAAAAAATTTCAAAATGATGATTTTTTATTAAAAATAAGTTGTCTACTTTTATTTAAATATTATTCTTTTCCCAAATACCTAATATTTTATTAAGATTTGTTTATAGAATTTTTTTCTTTTAATTTAAGTTAATTTTAGAAATTACTTTTTGAATTTCTATTACAAAATCAACTACACATAATATAGCATAACAAGGTGATTGGAAATAATTGGAATATTTAATTACGAAATCATACCAAACTTTATAAAATGTTTTACATAAAAATTGAAAGAAGTTTGTGATCCTCCTAACACATACACGAAAAGGAGAAGGGGTTACATTCGATAATTATGTCACTAACACTTAGTTAGAACACTGTAATTTACAATACATATTTGAAAACACGAAAGGCAATTTTTAATGCTCCGAACTCATACTAGTAACAGTGCTCAATAAGACTATGTGTTTATATTAAACAAGTTTTTTTTTTTTGGAGATAAAGTTACAAATAATATGAAATAAGCCAAATAAAAACCAAATAGAATTCAAATAATAAGAGCAAATTATGCTTAGCAACGTCTTAAAATTATTTGATAAAATATATTTTATTAAACTTATTATATTTTACAAATAAACCTTTCATAAAAGCTTCAATCTAAAATATCGACCCGTATTTCGTTCAATTTATAATTGATTATAAAATCGATTAATTCTGTTTCTACCCTTTAATTGTGTATATGTATCAGATTACAATTCAATTTTCGATACATAATAATCATTTAATCTTAGGCTAATAGAAATTTATATAATTGTTATGATATGCTAATATAAATATATTTTACATCAATGTTATGATTAAGATACGATTTGAGGTGAAAGGGGTAGCATTTCTTGAAGCAAATGATAGCAAGTATGGCAGTTTATGTTCCTTTGCGGTATAATGGCCCACGACGGGATAGGAGTTGGATATTCCCATGGGAGTCGTGATATTCCAGAGGAAGGTCATCCCGGAGTAGGTAGGGCCTGGAACTGCATGTTTGTGTTGACTTATTTTCAAGGCGAGCTGCTCCTTCTCGAACGTTGACATCACTCAAGTATATATTTTTTTTAACATAGTGGAGTATTTCCTGCTGCCTTATATTGCAAGTGGATCTGTCTTCGACACCTTTGTTCTTCAGAGAACAACAGAGTTAGTTATTGTGTGTTTCGAACAGGAACAGATAATAATGGTTTTTTCTCTAATAAAAGTTAAATACAACTATTATAATTTAAATATACGAAAAAAAAACCAACATATAAATAAACAAATAATTTATTTCAAAATAAATGTAATAAGAAAAATAACATAAATTTTAATACTAACTCTTTTTGTTTACATAAGCAAAAGATAGACAGGAACTCTTTTTAAAACACGTAGGTCATCAAAATCTGTTGGTTGTGGCTGATAACACACCTAAGCTAATTTAAGTTCTCAAAATGAGCAATTAAGGGAATAGCAGATGGTTTTTTTTGATTTCATAAAATAAAAAAAAAATTCTTGAATTCATGTAATAAAGTTCAAAAGCGATAATACTGGGATAGTATAAGGCTATGAAACCATAAGTGGCTTAATCCACAATGTTTTTAAAACCAAAAATTGCTTTTAATTAGGACTTATTTTGATAAATCGATTGCTTCTGCCTCTGAGAATATTTTAAATGTTCATGGAATTATGTTTCTAAAGGTACCAATACCTTTTTTCTCACATTTTTTACTATTTAGAGTGCTAAAGACTATTTAAAAAAAGGAGTTTGCTATTGGACACATTTTGAAGATAGACATCCAGTTTGAATTCTAACAATACAAAAAACATTTATGGACGCGTTCATGAAATTGCTTTTAGGACTCGGAGGGCTCTAAAACGTATATATACATTGGGAACTGTATTAAAAATTTAATTCAATTAGATTAATCACCACACCTAGGTGCGTAGCGAAAATAAATTAAAATTAAACTACTGAAATCATTTTAAATCTTAATTTTATACAATTACCACTATTTAATTATCAATAAGGTATAGGAAATTAAAATTACTTAACTTTGAAATTTAGATTATACCTCATAGGAAATTAATCAATAATAATTAAATTATGTAATACATAAAATTACAGTTACTTAGTTCATTATTTACGTTATTTCTCCACATTCCCCGGAAATTTAGTTACCTACTTAGAGTTGAATGGAGTCGTAATAATCTAATAAAATTAGACAATATTATAATTATACGACGGTAATATAATAAATTCTGATAATAGAGAAGTGATATCTTTAGGAATAAAAATAATAAGTAGGAAATACACAAACACACCTCCTAAAAGAAACACATTCAGCAGAAAATCCTACCTCTACTCACAAGCCATGTTATTTTATCCTAGCTCAGACGTGTACACATCTCAGAACAAACATCCTAAGAACATCGACATTCCAATAACAAAATACAGCAACTAAGGGAACAGTTAACCAAAACATAACAAATTGATGTTCTGCATAAAAAGAGACATAACATATTAATTTTTTAAAAAAAATATAAATCATTAGTAACAAATAACAAAAATTAATTAGGGAATTACTTCAGAAAACCTTAGAAAAAATTTCATATTTTATCTGCTAATGGAAATTAATACATTACTTTTTTTTAAAAAAATATTACTTTCTTTGGAAATATAAATAAAATCATGATTATTAAATGTAAATAAAATATTTTTACTTTTCATCATAAAAATAAAATGAAAGAATTGATTTATTGTTGCCAAAGGTTTACAAGCATTGTATTTTATATATTATCATGGGCAATGAAACATGTATTAGAAAATTTAAAAAAAACATATAATGAAGATGGTTTTATTTTACAAAATAAAAAATTAAGGCAATTTCGTTTAATTTATGTCTAACTTGATTTTAAAATTGAGGGGAACTAAAAAAAATATTTAGCTAGCATTTACTAAGTAATATTTTATTTTCAAGTTTATAATTTATTAAATTTATACAAAAATTTCAGCTTTTTTTTTAGATGTTTGATTTTTTAATTTTTAGATGTATTGATCAATAAGTAAATGTGTGGTATATAAGCTCTTTATTATTATTAAATTTTGTAATTATTTCAGCCATAAAATAAATTAGAAATTATTGTTTTCATCTTCAAATGTATAGTCTCAAAACCTAAATAATTATGTATGGAAGGTATAATTTATAAAAATAATAAATTTGATACAATTTGAAATTCAATCTTGTTTACCACTAATCAAATGCAGACTTTACAATATAAACTGATCTATCAGCAGTTCTAAAGATAAAACATTAGGTCAGAATGGAAAAGGTTATATATAAAAAAATACCTAATAATAGTTTTCTTTATCATTTATTCTTCCTGGAAGAAATTATTATTTTTAATAATAAATCCGTATCTTTTGATAATATGAAAAGAAGCATTTTTTTCTATTGGATCAAATTAAAATTGTCATAAAACTAAAAATTAAAATATTTTAATATGTATGGATTTGACGAATAATAGTTCGATAGTAAACTTTTTATAATTATACATTGCACTACATAAGCCGAGACACTGACAAATAATTTTATTTAGGACAGTACAATGCAATGTAGCAGAAATATCTAGGCCATCAATCAGTGACTATTTAACGAAGGGTGACGACTTCAATAGTCACTCTGCATTAGTATTTAATAAAATTTTCGATTGGCTGGCTCGGCAATGAAATAATCATTTCACACTGTCACTAAGTAAAATGACAAATTGTTTTATTATAAGTTATAAATTTAGCATTTAGGTAATGAATAAATATTCAAATTTTAGAACCATTTAAATCAGAAAAATAAACCTCCCAAACATAAAATAATCTTACGATATGATAAAAACCAATACAAGTTTTATGTGTTGGTTTCCTTTATATTTCCAACTTTCTGAATCATTGTACATATAAGACACAACATTTCTACAAATAATGAAGTAGTCATTTTATTTCATTGTTATTGTGGGTGCCCTATTATGAAATATGTCTTTTAATCCGGGTTTCTAATAATATTTCTAATTATATTTAGAGAACAGTTTACCTTTTTTTAAAACTAAATCTCAATTAAAACTAACTTTCAATTTTTTTTTTTAACGGTATGTATTACTTTTAAAATAATCTTTACCGATCAGAAAGTAACTATATCACTAACTGCAATTACAAGAAAAATAAACAACATAAATAAAAATGGCCATTTCTCAAAAATAAAATGCCAAGAATATGTTAATTTTTGGACCGTAAATCGAAAAAAAATTCTAAATTAAAAGAAACTTACAGCTGAAATGTATTTTGATCTTATTGAGACATTAAAAGTTGCAGTTTTAATTAATTTACTCATTTTAAATTACTTAAGACTTAACAATTCATTGTTATCATCATCTGAGGCGTCTGAAAAGGAGATGGCATTAGGATCTTCCAATTAAAGCAATGATGGAAGTACCATCATTAGGTGGTTCCTACCTAAGATTATCATGTATTTTATTACCGTATTTTTTTATACTCAATTTCAATTAATAAATTAAATTAAAAAAAATTAAGTTACTAAATTAAAGTCGTCATATAATCTTCCATGTACTCCCTGACCTAGTGTTAAAATATTTTGAAATAAACTAACTTAAAATTTTTTATTATTATTATTTACTTTATTTTTTTAAATTACTAATATATTGTTTTAGAGAGAGATTTATTATTTCAAGTAATGGGATAAGATTATGAAATATATAATATCAATCTTATAACAACCAGAGAAAACTTTACGATTACATTACGAAGGAAGTAAGTTTACGACTTCTGCTAGACTGAGTGAACATTTTGTTTGATTCACAAGACAGGGTGAATTAAGGAAATGATGAGTTAATTTGGAAAATTGTTGATAATTAGGAAGAGATTACTTATTGATCTCGAAGCTCTTTCGAAGGTAACCTAGTACGTTCTTGTTGGCTGTTGCTGAACCGTTCCAAAATCTTAAGCGATTTCTAATAAATTATTACATACTGTTTTAGATTTTGATTTGTAATTATTCTTCTTCTCTATCTAAGTCATATACTGAGTTGAAGTAATGGATGGCTAATATGGCAACCATTACCCATTTTGTAAAACACTTCTTTATTCAACTTCTTGACAATTGGTTTGAGAAAATGTATTTAATGTATATTCTTCAAAATATTTTTTTAGAGTCTACTAATTATTATTTCTTATAGATGGCTGAACAATATTATTTATCTTTTTATGAATATTTTTCATTAGTGATTCCCGCCGTGCCTCTTTTCTCATTTCTTTTATTTTTATTTGGTTAAATTTGTTCTGTGGCTTCTTTACGGCTCTCAATGATTTTAAGCTGCTTAGGCAGAGTAGGGGTGAAATCATTTTAAAAGCAACCATCTTTATTTTCATATTCACTCCCCGTTTGCCAATTCTGACTTTATTTTGTGATATATATTTGTAGTGTTATTAAGCGCTGTATTATCTCGGAATTCAAACTGCCGTCAGTACTAAGTTTGGTTCCTAGCTATGAGAAAAAATAAAAAGTAGAATAGGTTGACAGAGCAGCGTGTACAATGTTAATTTTTCCCTCGCACTTATTTTAGAAAAAAAAATACGTACTCTGATCAAGTCGGGTCAGTAGTCATTTCTTTTCGGCAAACAAAACTTCAAGAACATAATGAACAATTCAGTCTGGTTTTTGTTTTATTTTAATTAATATAATTTCCATTGTAGGGTCCACTGATTCTTCTACTAATCAAACTGTTCCGTTGTCGTCATTTTATTTTGTAGAGATATTTAAAAAAATGGGCAATAAAATAATCATTTAATTGTTACCGATAATAAGGTTAATATTTTAACTACTGATTAACTCGTTTACCCCCGTTAATCAGTTTTCAATCTTGCTTGATGAAAATGCAAAATGCTTCCAATCCCTAGGACTGTTTTATGCAGATTCTTACTATTTAACTATAGCTGAAATATAAGTTTCAACGCTTCTAAATTATGAAACAGGTACACGCCAAGCGTAGATGATTTTCAACAAATCTCTGCCTTTTGAGAATAGTTGAATATTTTTGTTCATAACTTAGTTTTAGATTTTTAAGACAACTTTTTACTAATTCAAGGCAGCCAGTTAAAAATCAAATACCTGTAAAAGGAATGAGATTTAATTTTTTTTCAATCTGTATAAATCGGGTTAAAATTACTTAATAATTAGTATTGTAATAACTAGAAATGCATTTATCTATTATTTTGTCCATTATATTTCACCTTCAGTGGTACTGTATTTTAAGGAGGCATGTTATGAAAAAATAAAAATAAATCCAAGTTTAATAAATAAATTGGTAATAGATCTTAGTTACATTATTATTTTTAATTAATTTAAAAAACAAAGTAGATTTATAGATCTACTAATAGGATCGTCATATATTTTTTTTAGAGAAGACGGTAGTCTTTGCATTTGCATAAAAAAAAAAAAAAAAAATCTTATTTATTTTAATATAATAAATTTTTTAACAAATTATTTGTTTACTAATCCACTAAGCAATAAATCCAATAGATCAATCAATATCAGACTAGGGACAAATACAAACGAGACCCGAACTGATTAACGGATGAAAGTGAAACAAATCGTTGCTTAGATGCGGGCACATCCATCACCCTACTATCTTCACAGAAGGGAAACCCATAGCCATCTGTATAACCCACATGGGAGCCTCCCTCAACCCGTTCCACAGCGGAGTAATTTCATTTCCGTCCATTCCCGTTTACTTTGGCGGCTGATTGGGATCCAGATGGAATAATTGAATAATATAAACGTGTCCAATATGACTGCCTGAGTGTATTCCCAATGGTCTGGTATATATTTGGTTTGCTTTAGGTAACACTACTCTAAACAAGCAATTAACAGTAACTACGAAATTACACTAGCTACTGTTATTGATATTCATTCATAGAAAGTTCTCAAAAACCTACTTCCAGGAGGTAACTCCAGAAAAAAATTTTTAGTTTAAAATTTTCACCTCCAAAATTCCATGTTCTTTAAAGCCAGGAAAAAAGTTGCAATGCGATGAATAAATTTTTATTTTCATCAAACCTTAAATAATTTTTATTTTTTCAAATCTTTCCAAACCTCTAGCCCATCCCCAACTTCCTCATACCTAAAACATAACGCTCTATAAAACCCTTTTCAATCAGATTTTCCTTTGGGCTATTGCACACAATCTGCTTCATTATGAATCTCCTAACACATATATTGATCAACAGAAAATCATGAGACTTTTTTATATATTTTTTTATTTTCCCAAAGCTTTTGACTGTATTGTTTATGAGATTTTCCTATCCATACGCTATAACTTTATTCAATATCACTTTTATTAGTTCTGTTGCTTCTTATCCCCTCATTCTGGGATAGGGGTCCACCTAGAAAAACTTCAAACTTTCCTCCTTCTCCTCCGTAGGATTCCTTAGGGCTCCTCAAAATGATCATCCTGTTTTTCTATTGATAAATGTAATAATTGTTACAAATCTGTATATTAATGACTTACCCGATACTATCCATTACTGCCAATACCATTTCTTTTTGCTGATTACTTAGAAATTTATCATTTACTCCACCATTTTTATTTCATTGATAATAATATTTTTTATACCATAAATTGCTGGATGATTTTAGTACAGTTCGTCACAGAGCTGAGAAAATCAAATTGTAACCTGGATGCAGGAAAAGCTCTCATTGGCTCCAATCCCCTCCTACATTGCCTTTCTTATAATTTTTACTTTTCCTTGACTGCATTCCAATAACACTCCATATTTATCTCAAAAACCTGGGCGTCATATTCGACCTTGTTCTCGTCCTAGAGTAAACATGAATCTGATATTCCGAAAACTCATAATTATGCTTAAACATTTCCACAGTTGCGTTCACAAAATCCCGTCAGCTATTTGTCTCCTATCTTATTTTCCTTCACTTTGTCTACGATTGCCTGTTACATGGAGGGTTTGAAGTGCAATTAAAGCGTCTTATAAACTTTTTATAAGATTTATCTCTTATCTCAGGCTATTATAGCAATTTAAAATGACGTTATACTTCACTCCGACGGAAAAACCTCCTTGGTTCTCACCTAGCAATCGCTGTTCTTTGTGTTATATCCACTGCTTGAAAACTCAAACCCAACCAATCAATATTTATACTCCATGATACAAAATTTCATCATTTGAAAAATAATTTTTTCTTTGTTCCTTCTCCTTTTGATATTCCTTGCTTGTTTATATAAATTAAAACATATATTGTGTCTTCTTTTTGTGAAATACCAACTATTTCTTCAGCTCTTTATATCTCAATCTACCGATTGATTGTGAAATCTTTTTATTAATAAACTTTGAGTTAATTGATTGTCCGTAGAGACTCAATCATATTTCGATTGTATAATTATTATTGTTATTACATGAGCGACAGACTGTGGAGGCCCAAGTCCTCGCGAGATGTATTATGCAATACACAAATGCCCGGAGGGAGGCTATGAGTAAGTTTTTGTATAATTTTATGCTTGAAAAAATCCTGGATAGGGCCGGGCTTGAGCTTACAACCTTTGGGTTGGTAGACAAACGCGTTGCCAATTTGCTACCGTCGCCCTCATTTTAATTCTAATCCTGTAAAAAAAGCAATTAAGTAATAATAAATATATAACAATGATAATAATAATAATAATAAAGTTATTACTTATTTCAAAATAATATAGGTAAAATGAGCAATAACACATAATTTAACATCTATTAGTAGAAAATTAAACATTCCAGATAAAGTTTCAAGGACAACAACTTGCTTTCTAAATATGTCCTGTCAAGTAGGCGTACTCAACTCTGGAGCAACCCGAACTCAAGTTCGTATTATTTTTCAATTTATGTAGACTCGTGGGCTTTCAATTTGTTTCGAAATATTTCAAATTGAATATCAAATAGATAAGAGAAACTTATAACAGCTCATAATAAGAAAAAAAATCCATTTAATAAAACAAAAAATAAATAAATTGCAGTAAAATTGACCCAGTATAACCCACGAAAGATAAAGAGTTCATTTCCATCCATGATACCAGGAACATTCTCACAGGAAGTGTAAATTTATAAGTGTAATAAAATATCACGCATTATCTTTCGAGCATACCTTTTAAATTTTTGATGTAAGTCATACATCAATAAATTTAATTTTTGAAATGAATAAAAAAGTAAAAGAACATCACAATGAACGAATGACATTGATCTATTTTTTTTGTCATTGTAATACGTTCAAAAAGTTTAACAATTCAAAAAAACAAGATTATATCGAGAATATATACATAATATACATTTATCTTCGATTTATTATCAACCGATCCGAAATTTACAACTCTTTTTCTATCATGCTCTTAATGATAATGAGCTTTTAGATTTTTCTAGACAATATTATCTGTAAAACCTGTTTCAGCCGAATCTGTATTCATCTAGGCGATAACTGTAATCAGAAGATTTTATTATTATGGCATTAGTAATTTGATCCACGTTCTAATATTATTGGCACTGATGACATAAGGTTATAACTCACCAGCATAATTATCAGAGTAACTCAGTGCATTCACCTCTATATGCAGATTATTTTTGGTACTTAAATTTTATTTTCATTGGATGATGGTCTATCTTTTGAGTGAAGTTTAACTGTTTAACCTTCTCCAGTTCTTCTCTCTCTATTCTCACTTATTTCTGGACAATCTAATTTAATTTTACTGATTCATATAGTTATTTTAACCTATTTATTAATTTATTTTAACATAGTTATGTGTTTTTAAATTTATTTATAATTTTTTTAAATATTTTTGTTCTACTGCTATGGCTATTGTATTATCCATTTATTTCTATTTATGGTTTTTTTTTTTTTTAATTTGCATTGCATATGTGTAATGGATTAAAAGTGTGTTATGAATCACTGGGTAAGGCAGGTTGAAAAAGTGGAATAGAGAGTACATCATATATGATTATATTAAAATTACACTAATTTTAATTATTAATTCAAATTATGATAGCGAATATTTTAGAGAAAATTAGATTCTAAAATAATTTTGTCCTA
>NW_027110220.1:106423-122361 GCF_000696795.3 Halyomorpha halys
CTGTATTAGACGATTAAAGCATGTAAAATAAAAATACAAAAAACTTGTAGGACAACATTGTTTTAGGATCTAATTATCTCTAAAATATTCGCTATCATAATTTGAGTTAATAATTAAAATTTATCTTCGAAACAATTTTTTTTTCTATAAAGTTCTTCGATTTTCCCCACCACCTATATTTACTCCTTAAGAATGATACAGATAAAAAAATGCAAGAATGAAGTGGTCTAAAAAATTAAATTTACTATAAGTAATTTAATATCATTCCCATTCTATCAGAAATTCCAAAATTTTTGCCTAATAAACCAGCGTATAGAGATACAAAAAGAATGAAATTTAAAATACCACAATCGCGGAAGGGAGAAAATTCATCTTTCCTCGGAAACCACCGTCGGAAAACTTTCTTGTTCCACGGCCATTTACGAAACTAATTAAATTCATGTGGTTTGAGTAAGTTTTAATTAAAAGGAATTAAATCGCGTGTTCGCTGAAAGAATTAACCACCATGATTGCAGCCTGACACTACTGGACTCTATAAACTAAAACAACTAACTGTAAACGCTCACAACTGAGCAATATTGTTCAAGTAATGAAGGGTACAAAAGCGTCCTTTGCGAGGACTTGAAGTTCTTAAACACTTCGTGATAATGATCTCCAGGGAAGGGACTTACCACTTTTATAATTAATAAATCTCTGGAATATTTCTTATTCTAAAGGGGAAATCCGATGAGAATCGTTGCCATTTTAATTTTTTTTTCTGTCAAAAGTTCAGAAATTTCTTGTGCTTAATTAATCTAGAAAAAAATTTAAGTGAGATATTCCTAATTCGGTGAAAGGAATAATGCGTTTCAATTCTATCATTGACTAAAGATAAAATGATTGGCAAAAATCCATCATCTGACATCATTTTTATCTATTACTCAACAATTGTCGCAATATAACGAGGTAGTAATAGAAACTTACATTAAAATAAGAAATAAACTTTTTTTAAGATCAAGTCCTCCATTAACCAAGAACCTATGCTACAACTAAGTGGGAATGTCAAAATTCTTTTCTTGGGGCCACCACGAAATAAATATTGAGTGGTCTAGATGGGAATTTAACCAACAACCTTCTGTACCTAGAAATCTCATCCCAACGTCCTCAGTTCCTCTAAAACAAACTTCTACACGAGTATAATCATTCAAATAAACCTTTACTGCAAATACTTCATGCAACCTTATTCACATAGCTTCCCCCCTTGTCTAAGGAATGATATATCTTTCTCTTTTTTAAGACGCAAAAAGCTTTTTGCTTGAATCTTTTTACCTCTCCTATACATATATAAATTTTTCTTAAGCTCTAATTGTCTTCTTGATGAGCCTGAAGCAATTTCCCTTATCAAGATCAAATCTGTTAGCTCAGTTTAGAGGAAAAAAAATTAAAATTAGGTTTCTTTTTGACCTGATTGTCTCCTTCAAAATTAAGTTATATAAGTGTCATTTTTTATCAAATAATAATATGTATAATCAGTAAACCTCTACCGCATTAATGTTTTTGGATTCAGTTATCTGCAAAAGCGTTTGAGCGTTATTTGATACAAAGGACGACAAAAAAGTGACTAGTGATCGGATTATCAAACACTGCAAACAACTGAGGGTTTCATCTAAACAATGCAAAAATAACGTTGAAGTAATTGAAAGCTAACTTTTGTTAATAATTCTTTCGTACGAAATTACAATGACCAGAGTAATCCTCGCTTAATTTACTAGTTATGTTAGCTTTTTATTGTTTTGATCTTAATTGCTTATTTTACTGCTAAAAGGCAATCCAAGGTATCCTTCACACCCAGCTATACATATAGAATACCTCCTATATGTACGTACCAAATATCCACTAAAATCTTTACAGGAGGGTATGAAAAAAATATGCTTATTTTACATACATTAAATGGGAACAATAGTAGCGAATATTTGATATTCCAATAATTGCTGACCCCTTATTTGTTGAACTACATAGATTGGACTGAGTTGAAACGCTGCTTAACGATTCCTATGAACGTTTGTTTCCTCAACGTTGGGTAAATTATCAGAACGACGAATTAGCGACACTTGGTAGCTCTAGTTGGATTCAAGGCCACACAATGCGTTCAACTATCCAGCGTCCAATGTTTGAAGGTGTTATCAAGAAATAATTATTAAATGATACACACGAAAAGAAAACAACAATTTAAAATTTATATTCCAGACAAAATTGAAATATATAATCTGCAAAACGCGGGAGAATTCAAAGTGAGAAGAGGGTAGGGACTGGTTTATCAACCGGATACGGATTTCCTCAAAAGGAAGCTAATCCAGAATACATCATAACTCGGGCTGACTAGATAAATGCTATATTACAAGAGCCGGGAAGAGAAAAAGGCAGTTATCTCACCCCAATTTTTGGATTTACTTTAATGAAAACTATGTATAATTAATAGTCAAAATTGATGAGTATGAGTATAGGTAGGAGGAATAAAAAATGGCGGCTGTTTCAAAACCTTAAAAAAACATTAATTTTTCATTCAGACCTCTATATCTTAACTAACTAAAACTACCAACAACACTAGAAAATCTAAGAAATATATATTATTTAAAGAAGAGTAAATTTGCTGAAATAGTAGCCCTAAAAGAGCTATTTACGTCCAATAGTTCTCGAGATATAGCTTTTTTAAAAGCTAAATTTCCAAAACATCTTCTGAAAGATTAGTAGTTAGCTAATTTATTTTGAGAAATCTATATCTCAGGAACTATGAGACGGACAGATGTCTATTAGCACTCAAATTAAAGATAGTTTAATGGACTATAAATAAGTTTTTGACCTTTACCTTCGTAGGAATAATTGTTTTCATGATATTTGCTAAAATAAATTGATTTATAGTTGTTAGGACAATAAGTTTGATTTATGATAAACTTCATTTCAGAAAACAATGGACGTACAGATGTTTTCCAGCGCTCAAATTAAAGCTAGTTAAATTTACTACATAATAGTTTATTATGTTTATCTTTGTAGGAGTAGTAGCTTTTATGATATTTGACAAAATAAACTCACAAAATGTTAATTTATAGTTGTTCGTACAAGATGTTGGATTTTTTAAAAATATATATCTCTAGATCCATAAGACACACATATGTCTGCCAACACTCAAAATAAAGGAAATTTAACTTACTATAAAGTAGTTTATGACACTTATCCTCGTAGGGGTAGTAGTTTTTATGATATTCACATATGAATATAAATTTGACAAATGAAATTTGTCCGAACAACTATAAATCAATTTATTTTAGCAAATATCATGTAAACTATTACTCCTACGAAGATAAACATCATAAAATACTTTATAGCTCATTAAACTAGCTAGAAAAAGAAAATCTTATAATATATAAACATTTTTTATTTGATGATTAAGGATTCATTCTAGGCCTATACGATTACCCAAAGACTGCTTACGTCTGATGAGTTAGCTATATTCTGCTGAACAATCAAATTTTAGGATTCTAAAAAAAATTACATCAGTTGAAAATTCTGATAACTCATCAAAACCAATAAGAATAAAAATTTTCAAGAGATTAACCCATAAGAGAATGAAATTATCAATTATACGTATTTTTATGTTATTAATCCAGTGGTTTAGGTATAATTGCCATAAATTTTAAAGATATTATTTTATTCTTTGTCATTGTAAAATTTAGTTTAATTTAAATAAAAGATTTAAGAATTGTTTGAAAAAAATAATAGTGATTTAAAAACGTTTGTGCAACAAACATATCGCCGCTTAAATTGTGATAAATCAAGTCTGAAAAAATTTAAATACTAGATAAATTCTTTTAAAAAAATAGTGAAACATCAACCGTATTCAATCATGATTGGTTTATTGAATATGAATTTTTTTTATATATCAATTATGTTGTATATCACTTTATTTTTTTTAATTATATTTTGTTGTTCTAAATGAATTATTTATATTCATCATATTTAGATTGTATGATTCAGTTTCATATAAATAAATAAGTACAGTAATAAATACATTTTATTTAACATTTGATCGGTAATAAGAACAGTAGACAAATAATTGTAACTGGGACCAGCAGAACATCTATTGCTTTCACAGTTTAATAACGCAACGTTTCTTTAATTATAAAAATGTTAATTTATTTTTTTCAAAATAAAAATGCTATTTTTTTGGGAGTTTGCTCTCTTGAATTTTGAACATTAAATCATTTCATTTAAAAAGGATCATTAGCAATATGATTACTATTATTTTTGTTTTATTTAGTGTTTCGTCTTTAGTGGCAGTAAAAATGGAGTTAAAATTTTAATAATTGCATATCAATGGAGAGTTTAGAAAATATACAAACATAATAAGAGACAAATAAATTTAATAAAATTAAAAACAAATTGAAAAATGATAAATACCAATAATAATGCATAAAATAAGAACAACTCTGCCTCGGAATAGATATAGAGAGGTAAAGTAATAATAATATATAATAAAAAAGTAATTGATAAGAATTGAATTATGCAATTTTTCAAGGTTAACTGCTAGAACTAGGTCAAGCTAATGACCAGTGCATAGTAGTGACCACAGATGAAGAACCTAGGAGTTCAGAGCCCCCCAAGAAGACACTGGCCCGTGGATTGGCCGTAGCTTAGCTGGGACAATTAAGGTATGAATATTAATGAGGTCTCTGGTCTGGGCCACTTTGGGCAGGGCTCGGATCTGCTACAGGCCAATGACTTCTCAGCCTCCCGATCAACCGCGTCCTTTCCGATTACGGTGCTAGGCAGCCTTATTTAATATTATTACGTGATGGTAATATATAACAATCTATAGCATTAAAATAAAATAACCCAATAAAAATATCCTCCCTATTTTAAGAAAATAGTTGGATTAGGAACTAATTAAAGTTTATGGATGGTTATTAAGATTGATCAAATATTATGACCAGACCAAATTATTTTTTTTTACTTTAAAACGTTTTTAAGTTGCCAAAAATTTGACGAAGAAGTCATCTGCCATTAGAAGAGGTTCATTTTTAACCGAAATTTACGTTAACCACTATTTGAAAAACTGTACTTCAAAGAATATTGAATCTACAGAGATCAATTTAAAATAAAATCGTAGAAAATTTAACCTTATTTATAAATATATAAAATATTATTAGTTGCAAAATCGCTTCTTTCGGATTTCTGGACATTATGTTTTTAAATTTCATAAATTAATTTTATAAATTTATGAAAAAGATATTTTTTGCACTTTGCGAACAAGTGCTGTTTACATAAAATATTATTCGTTATACAGTTTCTCAAATGCAAAAAATGCCCAAAAGAGGAGGTATTCATCACGCAGTAATAGAAATTTTAAAACATGTTCATCTCATAACATACACAACATCATGATCTTTAAGAATACATTAATTTGCATAATTTTCCTCAATTATGAAATTATAAATAACGTATACACTATTGTAACAGAATAAACAAATTTTAAAAACTATTTTTAATTTAACTATGGACTGAATAAAAATATTTAAATGTAACATTGATAAGTTTTATTTATAATTGTTAATACATCAGAATAACTTTTTACTTGTTTAACGCTAGTAGGAAAGAAAAGTTTGTAATCGGCTCTATTACATGAACGCGATCACAATTTTCTGTTTGTAATCATAATAATACGATCGTTAATTTAAAAATAAATCAAGTAAATCTGAGATGAAAAATAAAGTTTCGATTTTAGTCGACCAAAATATTTCCATAGTGACATTGAAGCTGCGTAGAAGCAGTTGTTTTTACAATTAGGACTAATGTAACTGACAGATCTCTGATCATTATCACTTCAAGATGGCCTATTTCGTAAAATACAGCCTAAGATCCAATTGGATTCTTATGTTCTAAGATCAACACCAACTTACCGGGGTTATAAGGTTATGATTTTAAGGAATAATAATTTAAATGAGAACCCCTATGCACAGACGAGAGGAAAAGGTAGAAAATGCATTTTTTTCTATACCTTTTTCACTGTAAATATGACCGATAAAGACATACAATCGGTTCATATTAAATCTTTTTAGTGAGGTGTAGATAGTTGACCGTAGATTAATAATTGGAGAAGATTAATAGCAGGGGATCCTACCTAAACTGTTTTAATCCTACTTAACAGTTTTAGCAGAAGGTCCCTGATGAAGACCTGAAACTCGGGTCGATCGAAACTTCGGCATGAATAAATGATTTTTTGATTATTTATGTTTTTTTTTTGCTGATTGCACCCCCAAACCGTCTTCTACAATTTATCTTTTTGGATGATCTCGACTCAATAATTATCATTTTTAGTCTTAGTTTAAAATAAGTGACCAGACAAAAATCAATTTACAGCCAAAACCGATTTTGGCTTTTGTCATAGTTTTAGCGAAACCAGAAATTTTATTCATTATAATCTGTTCAACTACTAGGAATGTTAAACGAACACATTTAACCCAGAAGATGTACTTATCATCAACTTGGACCTTTAAAATTTCATGGCTTTTGTAGTACGTTTTTATCGAAGCTGTAAACTCAATAAATTTTAATATTTTCCTGCCTTATGTTGATTTTATCAAAACAAGAAAATAGTGTGAAGCACAATTTTTAAAGATGTTTAAAAGAACTTTAATTTTGTATAACGTAATGTTGATGAAAAGTCCCATAGTTTTTTAGATAAAATAAATCAGTTTTATATCCACCCCCCCTCTTCCCCTATTGAAACCAGTAGAAACGGCTTCTATCAATTTTTCATTTATAGAACAATACGAATTTAAATATCCCCAAAATAAATCAAAAAAAACTAGTACGAACCCGAAGAGTGTAAAAAAAATCTTTGTCAAAAATTAGATTTTCGAAGAGATTATCTTGAACATAATCCGTAAATATTTAGAATAACATATAATCTATTCTTATCAATAGATCCAATTTAATATCTGCTCCTCTAAGATTCAAACGGTTTTCTTTTTCAAAAAAAAAAAAAAAAATCATAGAGTTTTTTTTCTCAACGTGTCTACAAATTAAACTATATGTAACGTGTATATAAACAAAACTACCAAATTATGGAACGTTCTTCAGTTATCCACTAATAACTAGAAAACTACCACGGTTATTTTCCAAAAATAAACATTCAATAAAAAAGTTTTGAGAGTATTTTTAACTGAAACCACTCACATTATATATATATAGGTTTTTTTTTATTGAAACAACAAAACCTAAAACATTCAGTTCTCACATTCACGTTAGCCTAATGCATAGCAATATTGACTCCTACTTAGCATAATAGCATGGAAAGATCCCCAAACAAATTCTCGGAGTCTCTCTGAATTCCACTTGCCCAGAGATGGGCAACGAAATTGAATTAGTAAAAAGAAATATGCTACACCACCTTTCTTATACACGAGCTTAGCTTATTAAATTTTCCTTTTGATGGTTGAAAATTCAGACCATCTGTTGTTTATTACTTTTTTTAAGAGTAAAATTAAATACACTTAAATTTGATTTGTTGTAATTTTTATTATTATTATTTTATTACACAAATCTAATTCCAAACGCATTAAGGCTTTAATTTATTTTCCTATTATGTTTTTTTTTTTTTACCATTATCAGCACAATTTTTTTTCCTTTCATTTGATTTTTTTTTTCTATTTCAATGACTAAATCAACCATGCAAAATGGCACAGCATTTAAAATGATTCCCAGGAAAGCTGTCGTTGTCCTAAAGTCAGGTTTTAACAGTTGCTTTGGTTCTTGATATTTTCCTTATACCTGAAAGAAAGCCGAACTTAACAGTAATTCACAAGCCTGGTGAAAATACTACCCAAATCAGCAGATATATTGTCTGTCAGTTGTCACCCATTTTGGGGAAATCGTTGGAATCAGTTATAATAATCTATCTTCTTTTTTTCAATGTATCGAGATTATTACGGATTTTGAATTTGGTTTTCAGTATATTTATTCAACTGACAAGACTATCGGAATTTATAAGAACCGAATTCATATTGAATAAACACTCTGGTAATGTTCTTGGACTGGATCAAGCGTTCAATAAGGTCTGGCATCAAGGTCTCCTATACAAGTTAAATCGGGTGTACTCCAAAGTACTTATACGACATTCTGAGCTCATTCTTCAACGGAAGAACATTTTCTGTTAGAATAAACGGCACGAATTCTACCCTCAGACAAATCCATGCTAGTACTCCACAAGGTTCAGCCCTTTCCTCCATTCAGTTTTACTTTAATCTACACGATATCATTCAGTCCACACATACCTCCATAGTTATGTTCTCTGATGATACAGCAGTGTTCTCTCATTATGATGACACAATAATAGCTACAAAAACTTTGCAAAGTCACCTTAATTAACTAAAACAATACTTCACTAAATGGATGATTTGTCTGAACAATGAAAAATGTACTCTAAAAAGTTTATACTCTAAGATGCTTACCAGACCCACCGGAACTAGTCCTCAAAGGTAAAAATGTGAAATGGAAATCTGCCAGTGAAACAGTAAGGTACCTAGGAATTCATCTCGATCGCCACCTTGCCTAGAACCACCATATCAACATCTAACTAACTCAAACCTACGCAAGGTTAGCAATGCTATATTCAATCCTAAATAGAAAATCCAAATTAAAAACATAAGTAGCTATTTAATTTTAAATCATTTAAAAAAATTAAAATTTTAAAACAATTCTCAGCCCACTGTTGATGTATGGCTGTGAAGTTCCTTTTTACAATAATCTTGAAAAATCTTTTCAAAATAAAGTCTTAAGAATTCCAGTGGATGCTCCTTACTTAAAACAAAAAATTGCATCAGAAATTACAAATGGGGACAATAAAGAATAACATAAAAAAAAAGTTCATGAAGTTCCACTCCCAGTTACCTACAGTTAAAGGAGCAGTTTGGGAAACCCAGAATACTGAAGTCCAGGCTACTCCAGGAGACCCTATTATAAATTATATATTTATTGATTCTATTATTGTCCGTATTGTATATTTTATTTATTTATTCTCTTTGTAATTTTTTCAAATTAACTTTTTATTTCTTCTTTTTTTCCCATTAGAGGGCAATAGTTTCTTTTTTTTAGGTCTACAAATGTGGTTACTTTTGGTATTAACTTTACTTTTCTGCCTTTATAAGAGTTATTATTTTATCTTAATATTTTTTATTTATTACGTTGTGCATAGTTAGGGGGGGGGTGGGGGAGGTATTTTGTATGAAACTATATCCTCTCCTCCGCGATAATCAATTCTTAAAAATAAATGTAATTCTTACATTAACAATGTAAGGGCAACCAGGCCGATCTAGTATTAATTAAAAAAATAAAGTATTCTATAGATTTTAACTTAGCTTTGGAATAGTCTATCGAGAAGTCAAAACACAGAAAGAAACCTCTGTTCCAACACATCTATTTCCAAATAAAACCAAAACTTTTTTTTTGTCAAATTTGCCACTATTCAAGATAAGCAGCGATGTGATATGTCACGTTATGTAATATATTTCGGCCAAAATATTATTGTTTGGTACTCATTGGCAGTTTGACAGGTGTCCAGGCACATTATTTAACTTTAAATAGAGAAGGAGAGAGAAATACTTTATTCATCTATGCTGCCTAAATACATCAGGTTGCTATCTCACACAGCATACTTATCAATCCGTAATCGGACGTATATAAATTACACATACATGGTATAATAAGATATAAAGAGATATAATAATAAGATATAATAAACATTTTTTTTTCCCTACATTTTCCTTTTACAATCGATTTCGGTCTATACACCAAATACAAATGTTTCAATTCATTCCCTTGTTTCCTTCTCATTTCTGCTCCTTCAATTCACCATTTCACGATTTTTTTATTCACCCGATCAACAAATTCGCTCTCCGGAATTCACCCTCCTAGATCCTCTTCAGTGACCCGCTAAACAAATTCTATATTAGACGGCAATGTGAGATCAGACCATCATTCATAGTCACAGCAGTAGATCGGTTTACCAAAAACAAACAAATAGTACATTTTACGAGAATAAGACTAACACATAGATTCAGAGGAAAATATAATAAAAAGCCGGTTACAGGAAACACTTGAATGGATAAATAAGTTTAAAAAAAATAAAATAATTTAATGAATAAATAGGTAAATAATATATAATGTATTCCTTAATGATTGATGATGGGATAGTAAAATCCCAACAAGGCATTCGTCATTGAAATGATGTGATGCGAAAAATATTTATTACTCTTCGTATTGCAAATAATCGTTTTCGCCTATATATAAACGTGCGGGTTATGAAGGCCGAGAACAAGAGATTTTCCTATCGATAGCGATTTAAAAGTCGAATAGAAAAGAATATCTTGGCGACCTTGCGGAATATCCTCTTTTCTCAGCCACAGGATCATCACAACATTAAGTCAATTACGAAATAATTGTGAAGGCCAGGGTCGTTTGGATGTGGTTGGAGTTCCCAAGGATTACAAGAAACATCATTACCATTATATCTAGTACGCTCTAACATAAAAATAAATGTCTTCCACTATAATGCAACAGCCTTGATCGCTTCTACAGTATCTCAATTATCTTAGAGCTAGTACAGAAAAATTAACAAAGGGAAAAATCACATGAGACAAAATTCAAAATGAAAAAAAAAAAAAATCACATCCAGTACGATTATTTGAATGCAGGATAATAATTTGAAGATAGTCAGTAAACTTTTTTTTTTATTATAAATAAATATTTATAAACATCCACTGTACAAAGAACTGACAAACTGCAACTTTTCTGACTTCACCTCGAAATTTCTATTTTTGAATTAATATTATTTGTCGTAATTCAATAAATAATGTTCATTTTAGGAATACCTCTACCAATGAGAACATATAGCATTTAGCTATATATTTTTTAATAATATTTCGCTTCATTTCAAGCGATGAGAGTTTTAGCAGCTTTAGCAGTTCTTTTATGTATAATAAATTATATAATAATATTCTGTGGAAGTGTAATTTTCTAATGTCATGGCAACGCTTACAATTGATCTAAAAAGAAGATATTCGTCAAACATTCACGTATAGTTGGTCCAAATAACATGTTTTCCAGAGAAGATACTTACCTTGTTCCAGCGGACAGTTTGGAAAACTTCCTCACCTCTTTCCGAAATATCGCAAAGGATAATTTGCCCCGAAACCTTCTAACTTTATTTTATAATATATTTGCTGATGATACAGACAGCGTTTCTCCCCACTCAGGCCGTGAAGTGGTATACTTGAAGATACTAAGTCATATTTGCCTGATTAAGCCCTGGTGTAACAATAGGAACATTAAAGTTAATTAATCGAAAGACAAATATATTACTTTTATTCTCTGACGTAGATTTTGTTCGGTAACACTTTTCTATCCTTCTCTATTTCCATATTCAGACAAAGTCCAAAATTCTTTGGCTATCTACTAGAAAAGAGACTAACATGGAAACCTAACACCAGAATTAAAAGATGAAAACTACTAAACAGAAACATCAACAAAATCATCTTTCAATTAAAAACAAGCAACTGAAGCCAATCCAGATATACATATTTGAACTGTGATGGACAGCAAAATTGTCGAACATCAAGTGCATCCAACCCTTTAAGTTTAAAGTCTTACGAACAATAGCTAATGTTGTGTAACAAATAAATCTTTATGCTATGACATTAAAATCCCATATGCTCTTGACGTAATTTAATCCAGATTTTCAAACTTTCTCCACAACTTCATTTATCACTAAGCACAATCTTTATCCAGCTGCAACCAACCCTATAATCCGCCTGGAATGCTGAAATTGCATTGGACCAAGACCTTTTGTAAATTTGCTGTTGGAGTTCTGGCACTGAAATCCTGAGCGTATAGCTTTCAATGTCAGTAAAGCGGCTGGGATCTCATGGTTCACTCCAACTTCAATTTTCTTCCCATCGTGCACTGTTCGTTAGGTTTCAGCCTAAGTTCACATATTCAGCTCATATGGTCATCAAAATGGTGAAATGGAATTAAAATGGTAAAGGTTTCTTCAGGAAGCAATATTTGTGTAATTAAGATGCATTATCATGCATACTGTATATTTTTGAAAAAAAAAAAGAATAATAAATTGTATTGAATAGTAAAATCACTTGTAATTTATAAACAAAATGTGAATTTAATATTCTACGATTTCAATAAACAGACAATAGTAGTCAACTGATAATTTGAGGACATATGGGTTCACCATCTCATCTAATAATTAATAATTTTATTTATTTATTTTTTAATTATAATTAAAATTAGAATTATTAGAACAATAATTTTAAAGAAAATAGTAAAAATAAAAAATAAAAATGAGAAATATTTAAAAGAATAGAATAATTTATGCAACTTCAGTGAACCTTATTTAAATATTGAAATGAACGAGAAAGGAGAATTAAGAATAGTCGTCTTCATTCGAAAAAGTTCTGATTGTATAAGTAATGAAATGGAAAGATTAATTGAAATTAAAAAAATTAATTAACTTGATTTTAAAAGCCGCCTCTTTTTTTGCCCAGGAATAAATGAAGTTGAATTAAATAATAATAAGACTCAAAGAATGCTTTAGGATTGATCCTGATAGTACGTAAAAAAAGAGCATTCCTTACGTCAAACACCATTCTCACTAAGGTTTGAAGTCTAAATGTTTTGTTTTGATATTAGAACAGGTAGTGAATTACAAAATAAATAATTGTTTCCTTGATGAATGATGAACAAAATCAAACATTTCCTTCATTATAAAGCGGGAAAATCAAGAGTCCTGTAGAATCAAAGTGATAATTCCTATAATGGTAGGACGTTTTTAGAGTAGGAGGAATGAGGAAAATGTGAGCTTTTCTATGAAATATTATTGAAAAAAGTGACATTCATTTTTGAGTTGTTTTTTTTGTTGTTTTTTTAAGCTGTATATAATACAAAAATAAAGACGCATCAACCACTATGAAAATGTTATACTTTATTTTTATAGACTAATATCAAAATATTTCTGTTAGTAATTTATAAGGTTATTTATTTACGTTTTTCGTTTGTAACACGAAACCTAAGGACTTTTTTCAGGTAATAATCTATGCAAAATTAAATTAGATAACATTATTTCGAAATTAGTCTATTTAATTTTATATTCAGGTAATATAAAATGACACCAATATATTTTTATAAGTATGCTATAAAAGAGTTTAGACATCGATGATTTAAACAGATTCATCTTCAAAAAATCCTTAGTTTTTGAGACACAAAAACCGATAACATTTATAAAATTTTGTTTTTTTTATTTCTTAAATTTCCATAATATTTAACGTCAAAAATACTTATTTGTCACCAGTACAAAAATTAATATTTCATTACGTTTTGTCCTCTCTGCTTTTCTTTTTTTTATTTTTTGTAAACAAAATTTTTTATACTAATCGTTAGTTTCATTAGACAATTATACTAGCCAAACACGAGCTAAATTGATAAAAAATAATAGCAAATTTGGAAAAAAAAGTTTCTTCGATGTTCCAATAATTTTTTTATTGTCATATTTTACCTGTAGAAAATACTTTAAGCGTTATTTTTTTGCTAAAGAAACAGAACAATACATATGTATATATGTATAAACGTTTTCTAACCCATTATTACTCAAAAATACTACAAATAATAATTTATTCCAGTAGCATTGTTAATAATTGTTTACACGATATTTTCGTAATTAAGACAAAATAAAACATTTTAATAAGTAATGTTAAAAACTGCTCGTACACCTGGTTTGGAATAAAATATTAATATATTTTTCCTTTTTACATTTTTTTTTCATCTTTTAAAACAGAAACGTAATTAAAAACAGTTGATCAAACTCCATACACAGAGAAAATAATTGGATTCTTGTCCAAGATTGGAGCAAAGACATGAAACCTCTTTCCCTCGTTCTATTTTCAAGGTTTCTTTAGACTACATTGTGTTGCAAAGAAAGGAGTAATGGAAAGAGATATAATATTCCTGTAATGAATGTTGAAGGAGAAAAATGGAAGCAATTTTACTGCATGAAAGGTTACCTCTATTAATGATTTTATCTGTTCTGATTTAATAATACTTTTGTTGTAAGTTTCATTCATCCTAAATAATTTAAGACATAAAGTCATTTCACAATTTTAATTAAATAGACAATAATAATATAAATTTTAAATATTTGCTGTGACAAATCACATGGTTTTTCATAACGATGTAGAGGGAAGGGTCCTATTTTTTTTTTAAAATTAGATTTGCAGACAATTAAATTAATTTTCAAATGAGTATCAGAAATTTACTAAGAGAGTATCGTTTCATATTTATTAGAAAAAATAAACCGGTTTCCAAGGTAACACGCACAGAATATAATAAAAATACTTAAAGCTGACCATTCATTCACATGACTTTCCTCTAAGCTATAAATGCAAAATCCTATACAAAAATTGTTTGCTGTATATTCGGTAAAATTAGTTTAACTTTTTTTTATTAATTTATATCTTGAACAATTTAAATATCTTTTGAATGAGGATCTATAATGTGCTAAGAGAGATTAAGTTTTTCAGTATTACGAAAAACTAAGCATAGCTACGAAGTCCGTTATGCTAAAACTGTGCTAATATTGGCCAAATTTAGATTTTTTTTTAATATATTACTGTATTAGCTTTTCATTACTACATTATATGTGAATATAAATTATTTAATTATTTAAAAGATAGGCGTATATAATATATAGTTTTCCTCACCACAATTCCCTATCTTTCCTCGACGATGGTTTTAAGTGCAGTGAGCCAAAATAATTGGAAATGTGACAATTATCAAGATTCAAACAACTTACCACCGACGTGTTATTAAAAATTAAGGAGAATTATTATAGTTTTAGTGAAAACAATTACCAGAATACCTATTTCTGATTTACCATTTTTAAAATTGTATATGCAAAATATCAAAAAAACTACAGTTCCTACGAATATAAACGTTATAGACAATTTTATAGTACATTAAACTATCGTTAATTTGATTTGTGGTGTGGATAATCAACAGTCAATGTTGATTGACTCCAAGAGGTATCCTTATCCAAGGTATGAAAAAACAAAACAAAAAAAAACGTTTATTTGATTGCTGGTAAAGATCTATACGTCCAATGGTTACCGAGATATAGTTTTTCACATTTTTCATCAGAACATTTGTTGGAATAACTAAAAATCAACATTTTCTTAATTTTTTTTAGAAAATATCATGAAAAGTACTAATCATACAAATATTAACATCATAAACTACTATATAGAACGTTAAACTAGGTTTAATTTTATCGACAATGTACATCTGTACGTCTCATGGTTCCTGAGATTTAGATTTATCTAGCTTCAATAAATTCACTTTTACTACTAATTTTTCAGTATAGTTTCCATGAAATGTAGCTTTTTAAAAAAATGAATCTCGGGAGCTCTTGAACAAATAGCTCATCACTGCTTTTAAATCCAAAGGCCCAGCTTCGATTTCTGGAGATATTCCTGAAAGTATAAATACCTTGAACGGCGTCACCTTTTGCGTAGAGTAACTTTAAAAGAAATAATCATAATTCTAGGTTTTAGCCCAAAAAAATATAACTAGACTTTAGAGGGATATCTCTAAAGTCTAGTTATAAAGCCTTCCTAAGGTGCGTAGGGATCCGTCTAAACATTTATAGGGAGAAAAGCAAACTGGATGAGAGTGCTGATATATAAACGGCATGTTTATAAACAAGATAGAGAAGGCAAAAGACTGGACCACCTGTTCACAAGGCCAGTAAGCCAAAGCAAGGTTAGAGACTACAACATTCTTTACCCACAGCTGTTTCCATGTTTGCTTTCCATATCGATGTTTTGTTTTTATTATACATAGAA
>NW_027110220.1:122411-123403 GCF_000696795.3 Halyomorpha halys
TATATATATATATATATATAGAGAGAGAGAGAGAGAGAGAGAGAGAGAGATGTCTCGAGCCACATTTCCAATGCATAACTATGCGCCTTTGGCAGTCTTTAAAAGTAATAGAAGTTTGCTCGAGCTTACTCTGGAAACTTATTGTGGCGAAGGAACTTGCCAAGTCATGGCTATGATAACGTGTAATGATGCAAGACACTCTCTTGTCACGTTTGTTGAGAAGTTGCTAATTGAACTAGGAACGCCACACAAACAATGTATTCAATTGTTGTCACTTCGAAGGAGAATAGAAATTAACGTCGCCTTAAAAATATAGTTGGGTTCTTTAAAAAAAAATTTCAACATGTCACAAAAGCATTCGACAAATAATTTATTTCGTCTGGGTACTGCCTCATAAAAATTGAATCATTCGAATAACATTTAGTCATAAATATTAAAACATATTCATTTAAAGTAAATAAGTTTATGCAACTGGTATTACTTAAATTGAAAATAACTTAAAAATCAAGGTCATTGGATAAAAAAAACAATATTATAAATTTTTATTATTTTTTTTTGTTAATAATAAAAATGTTATAAAATTATGAACGCTATAGTTAAATTAAATTAACAAATTTAGTCTTTTAAAAGTATCACTATATTTGGAACTTTTTCTTCATTTTAAAGGGCTTGGGCTTTTGTGGAAGGTATATCATGACTTGTTCTACTTGAACAGTAAAGTTAACATGTTGTTACAATGTGTTTCATTATCAGCAGTGTGTTGTACGTTTAACAAAGTGGTGGTTCAGTCCTCCCATTAGGGATAGGGTGTATTAGGGTGCTGTAAGGGTGTGTATGTGTACTATGTCCAATTTTTTTTTCTTTTTATGAGAGAGTATCTTAATTTTTTTTAAATTATATAATTAAAATACGATGTAAATTAAAACATATTAAAACTTCAGTAGTAAATAAAATCTTACATTTATTTTCCCTTTGTATTTAGACGTACTTTA
>NW_027110220.1:123623-126141 GCF_000696795.3 Halyomorpha halys
AGTTTTATTTGAGCCTTGTGAATATTACAACCCAATCAATATAATCGGAAAAACAAATTAAGTACATGGAATTGAATTTTTTTTTCTAAACTAAAACATTATTTTGAAAGAATAAAGGCATCTCAAAAGCCGATAGATTGTAAAAAAGATGTAAGAAAAGAGCTCTATGAAAAGTAATAAGGTTTACTTTTAAGAGTAATTAAGCTTTTGAAGTGCTGAGACTGTGTAAAAAAAGTGAAGATTGAATAAACTTCTTTCTATTCTTGGAAAAATAGAGAATGGATTCCAATATTCAAAAGTTTCCTGTTTTAATAAAGTTCGTTATTAGAGCCTTTCTCCCCATAGAAAATAAGGGAAAGGGCATTGGATGAAAAATAAAATAAATAAAAAACAGAAAGGGCCTTAGGTCATTTAATGAAGGATTACTTTCGAAACTCAATCCCGAGAGTATAAGATAATTATTAAAATAAAAATATAAACATAGCTATACATTTTATTCACAATAAATAAATTATTATAAAAAAAGAATGTCCTAGAAACTATTTAGAAATGCATCGTTATGCACATACCATTGTAGGTAAATCAGAATTATTGTCTTTCACAACAGCTTTTATTCCGAAAAATATAATAATTACCATAATAATTCTCATCACGTGTTCGAGCATCTGTGAATTTATTACATCACATTTTTGTAATGTAGGGTATATAAAAAGAAGAATATTTTTTTTTTTTTAAATTGAAATATTATGAATATATTAACAAAATAATTTATTTGCTTTAAAAATAATTATAGAAGAAATTTCAACACTAACGCAGTTTTTTTCAATTCTCGAATTTTAATTTCACCACCCAGAGTCACCGTAACTTACTACTTGTTTGTTGTGTCATTCCGAAATTAGGTTAACTATCCAGAAAAAAAGTATATCATTCTTGAGCACCTGTAGATTTATCGCGTTAAAGTCGTATAATGTATGATATTTCATAAAAGAATAAATATTAAGAAAATGTTGATAATGTTATATTTTTATCCTAAAAAAAAATTATAAAATAATTTTTAACACTGCAACAATTTTATTTTATTTTCTGATGCATCCTCGTACACAAATTTTATAGGCATCGGGTTTATTTTATGATGTACTCACGACACATTTAAATGTAACATCAAACTCGAAATAAGCAACGACTCTAGTAATTGTATCCCAAACATTTCCGAGCAATTAGTCAATTAAAATATTTCAAATTTTTATCAAGTCGACTAAAATCTAATAAATATACTTATTAATTACTAAAATAAGCTTCATTGATTCAATTTAAACGACAATATCAATTTCTGCATAATATATCGATGCTAGAGTAGACATGAAGACATCTAACCTCTATTAACCGCGGACCACTGTTGATCCCAACAGATTTCTCTATCACCAGGCCACAATGTCCTTCGACAATGATTAGCATTTATTACTACACTGCTGCTGATGTTTTCTTCATGTTTACTCTTTGTCTAAACCATTGCCAAATTTCGTAAACCTCACAAGTTCGTGTTTACGTAAGTAGTGGGTAACCTTGTAACCGAAAGTTCTAGTTACGACTTTTTTTTTTTAATAAAAATTTACATAACTTCCGTATTTATTTCTTTTTTGGTAGTGGAATTAAATTTTAATTTATTTTTGTATTTAAACTATAAAACGATAATGATAATTTTGATCGTACAGCACTTTTTCTGCTATAAATTCGTCAATCCATGGTTGGAATAGGGTAAAATATTGACTCAGTATTCTTTAGTAATTTTACATCTAAGACTACCAAGCTGGATAGTTGGTTAAAGTAAAATTATACAACAGTTCAAATCCTGAAATGTATCCACAATTTAATTATCCTGTTAAAAGTGATGCCACACAGTAAGGCCGATAAACATGAAATTGGAGCAAAAATATAATTTAAACAAAAAGCCTTAAATACTTTCATTAAAAAAAACAAAAAAACTTTGTATAAAATTCATTTTATATTGTTATTATAATTGTATAATTATTTTAAGGGAAGCAATTTTTGTAAATAGGTTTGACTAACTCATTTTACACAATTACAACATTTTTTTGTTATTGTACGTCCGAAAATAAATCGAATGTCATATTACTATCCTTATGTCCCAAAATAAGAGTATGCATTGAAATAATTAAAGAAAAATGAGCTAAAATGAATAAAAAGTAAAGTAAATAAAAATAAAATATTATTAAAGTTAACAACCATTTCTTCCTCCTCCAAAATCATCGTAAATACGAATTTTGGTAATGGTCGAAAAATATTTTTTTTTTACTCAAAATCGTGCGACTTATTTATTTTAAGGATATCTCAAAAAATTCAATAACTTCGAGGTGATGAAACTGATCTGCACGAAACTCTTAAGTGCTTTAGGTTCGCCTAAGATACACAAAATGGTCAAAACTATAAACAATTTCCCTTTTTCTACAAATTAGAACCGGCAATATAATATTTTTAGCTATTCTTAGCTTTATATATA
>NW_027110220.1:131546-162580 GCF_000696795.3 Halyomorpha halys
TGTTTTTTTTCCAACAACGCTGAGCAGCTATGAGTTATGAGACACTAACAATTCAGCTGCTACCTCTATATATATGCTCTATATATATAGCTATATATATGGGTTCAAAGAACGGAAATGCAACTTCCGAACAGTTGTAGTTTCGTTGGATTTAGATAACATTGTGAGAGGATATGAATTTATGTGGCACATCAAAAGAAAAAATATCCTCCTAAAATCAAATCTATAAATTTCTAATTTTTCACATGAAAATTCGCATTTAAGGGTTTCAAAAGAAGCTGTTTTTTCCCAAGAAAAAATTATTTTAGTCGTCATTACAATGTGTGACTTCTAGTTTTTATAATATTTTTAAACATTAAAAATTATTTAATAAAACTAATAATCGTTACTTGAAATCGGTTATACCACCTGTCTTTAAACGAAGAAAAGAAAAATTATAGAATTATTTTAAATAACAAATCATGAACATTGAAATAAAAACAATTACCTATCGATTAGAAATTTACAGAAAATGGAATTTTCACAGATTAAAATAGGAGAATAAAAAAAAAAAAAAAAAAAGACGCCGGCACATATAGGTTTATGAAATGTCTCCCAACATATTATTCCAAAATAGTATCATACCTAATTATTCTACGGATTCTATAACTTTTATATAGTTTTAAACTAAGACATTATTGTGAAATTAAACACAATAATGATTTCTCAGAGAAAAAGACTCTGACGAAAGAAAGAACAGGTGCATCATTAAGAATTAATAAATATGCAAAATTGTTTTCCATTTCAAATCCGTGACGGTGATGAGAAGTACATTGTGTACAACAATCGATCGGTCATTATAAAACATGCTAAGGACTTCTTTCAAACTAAAACAAAGGATTAAAATTCCGATTCAATGGAATTCAGGGGAAGGTCATCGTTAGAATACTGGTATTTAGCTTTTTGATTTCCGCTAAATTACTCTGACCCATAGGGCTTTAGCATATTTATTTTCCCGAATGATGCCACATTTCCATATTTATTAGGGAAATTAACATTTATTTTTCGAAATTACTTTGAAAGAAAAGCTATGGAAATGATGACGCCGGTTTTCATTAATATGTATGGAGCGTATGCTAACAGAATGTAAAAGGTAAAACCTCAATATGAACTCCATCGGTTATTTTTGTCCTCTTATGGAAATGTGTTTTTGGTGTATAAAAATGTTGATTAATTTTCTCTGAGTCATGATCATTTTCCTTCAGAAGTGAGGAAAACTATTGAAACAAATACTGGTATTTTTAAAAATTATAATTATATAATTAATAATGTTTGAGGAAATTTAATATGATTTGATAAAAATATGGTGGATTAATTTATGTGTTGATATCATTATAGGAAATAGTTGCATAATATAGAAGTTAAGATATGGTACGCCTAAATTGTAGTAAACAAAGGAGGCACATTTCTATTTAAAAAAAAAACTTTTTTTTAATTATTAGGGCGTAGAAATTATTAACATTTATTACAAAATTGTTATTAATTTGTGATAGAACTAATCAAAAGGTAATATAGTATGAAAATTTGGATGTTGAATGTTTTGATTGATGATGTTAAACCATAACAGTTTATCTTGCAATATTCTTCATTATTTCTTTTTTTTTCTTGCGATTTTGATAGATTATAAAAAGAAAACTTTCGAAGTTTATAAACCATAAAGTTTACCTCAAGTATAATGTATTGTTTCCTAGAAGCTTGTTAATTCAATTACTTTTTTCATTTTTAAATAAATGACATGATCAGACTTCTTCTGGTATCTGGCCCAGATACCTGTTGTTGCTTTAAGTTGTTCAAGCAAAATTAGTCAAGACATTTATGTGTATGTAACAGATTTTGACACTAACAATAATTTCGCATTCTCACAAATGAGAGAGCGATAGTGACTCTGGAATAATGAAATTATATAATTTCATAAAGCATCATAATACCAAAACAAGCTTATTTTATTATAATTATAAACAACTGCTATGCTATTACTGTATTATACTTTATTTTGAGGGTGTGAAATGAAAAACATCTTCCATTCCATTTGAAAATTGAGATACTTTTATTATTATTTGCATGTATTCACTGTTCAGGGGGAAGCCTGAAACTGTCCCCTTTCTTTATTTTATTATTAGTATTATCATTATTATTGTATTTTGTTTCTTAATTAGTGTACTACAAAAATCTTATCATCAAACATATTTCCTTTCGAGTCCACTGTCTGGCCCATCAGCATATTATTGTGCCAGTATTCAATGCTCTCTCAAAACAGAATAAAATTTATGTTTATTTACTCCTAGAGTGAGAACTGTAAGCATAAAGAACTAATGGGATTGTTTATAAATGTTTAACTGATACTGTCACAATACTTAGATTTTTTTTTCAAACGGAAGAACTTTTGCAAAAGTTAATAAATAAAAAAAAATCCAAGTAAGAAGTAAAAAAAAAAACCTAGCTATGATATGTTCTTAAATTTAAAAGAAAAAAAAATATCAGAACAGTAAATAGTTATAAATGATTGCTTAATATCAGTAATTGATATCTCTAAAGTTCACGGCCTCATTTATATTATTAATATTAACAAATTGCATGTAATATTACTATAGCAGTACAGTAACTATGCATTATAATTCTCATATTACCTTGATTTTAGTTCTAATCAGTTAATGGATATCTGTATTAGAATATGACCGGTGGATAATGATTTTTGTCTACATTATCTCTATTGCTTGATAACACAGTGATGAGTTTAATGAAAACTATGTGTAATTACTAGTCAAAACTGACGAGTCTGCCAAGCATAGGTAGGGGGAATAAAAAATGGTGGCTGTTTCGAACCCTTAAAAAAACATTAATTTTTTATTCGGAGCTCTATATCTTAAAAACTACCATCAAAACTAGAAAATCTAAAAGAACATTATTTCAAGAAGAGTAAATTTGTTGAAATATTAACCCTAATAGAGCTATTTACGTCAAATAATTTTCGAGATATATCCTTTTAAAAAGCAACATTTCATAAAAGTGTACTGAAATATCATCATTTCGTTTATTTTGAGAAATCTATATGTCAGGAATTATGTGACGTACAGTTGTCTATTAGCAATCAAATTAAAGCTAGTTTAACGTACTATAAAGTAGTTTATAACCTTTACCTTCGTAGGAATAGTAGTTTTCATGATATTTGCTAAAATAAATAAGATAAAACAATAAGATTGATTTATGAAAAACTTTATTTCAGAAACCATTGGACGTACAAATGTCTATTAACACTCAAATTAAAGCTAGTTAAAGTGACTACAAAATAGTTAGTAAAGTTTATCTTTGTAGGAAAAGTAGTTTTTATGATATTAGACGAAATAAATTCACAAAATGTTAATTTCTAGTTGTTTGTTTAAAATGTTGGATTTTTGAAAAAAATATTTCTCTAACCCCATAAGGTGCTCATATGTCTGCCAACACTCAAAATAAAGGAAATTTAACTTACTATAAAGTAGTTTATGACATTTGTATTCGTAGGGGTAGTATTTTTCATGATATTCATGAATCATGAATATAAATTTGGCTAATGAAAATTTGTCCCAATAATCATAAATCAGTTTGTTTTAGCAAATTTCATGAAAACTACTATTCTTACGAACGTAAACGTCATATACTTCTTTATAGCACATTAAACTAGCTTTAATTTGAGTGCTAATAGACATCTGTACGTCACATAGTTCTTGAGATTTCTCAAAATAAATTAACTAACTACTGATATTTCAGTACGTTTCATACAACACTTTTATGAAATGTTGCTTTTTAAAAAGCTATATCTCGAGAACTATTGAACGTATGAGCTATACTAGAGCTTAAATTTTATGAAATTTACTCGACTTTAAATTATGCTTTCTTAGATTTTTATTGTTGTTGGTAGTTGTAAAAATATAGAGCTCCGAATATAAAAATAATTATTTTTAACGTTTTAAAATAGCCGCCATTTCCCCCTTCCTATACTTGGCAGACTCTTTTATTTGACCTAGTTTTCAATTAAGTAATAAAAAATTGGAGTGAAATAACTGCCTTTTTTCTCCTCTTGGGCTCTTGTACTATTTATTGGAACACGTTAAATTATTTTAATCATTAGATATAAAAAAAGAAATCTATTATTTAAATACAATAGCAGTTGTATGTTAAATGGTAGTAGTGAAATAATAATAAATTTTTCATTACCTGTTCTGTTCTGGTTTCCATTACATGGAGAGTAAAGTGATAACCATTCCATGGCTAAAAGATTAGTAACAATATACTATTTTGTAATTACAGTTAAAACCATTTTACCCTCAAAAATATTAAAAAGGTTTTTTTAATTATTTAACTCCGAAAACTCCATATAGCAACAGGACATTCAAAGTCAAAGGTAAGAAGTTTATTAATTTTGCTTGACGTAAGAAGACTAAAATATAATTGAGACGACAGCTTCGAGTTCTGGTAGTGTACGGACCATAAAATAAATATACTTTATCAGCATTGATTTTTACTTATATTAACAGCTTTTGAATAATTTCAGTTGAACAGGCTGAAAAATATTGAACAATGGATTGCTATGGAACAATAGGAGCTGGAGAGGCTAAAATAACGCGTTGTAATAATTTAGGCTGGTATTAAGCCTTCATTGTTTCGCCATCCCGATAGCCATTCCTATCAGGATTAAAAAAATTAATTTCAAAGATTAAAATGAAGCTATAAACAAAATAGCTGATAAAGACTTTTTTTTAATATTGATCATATATTGAATATTCCAACATATTAGAAAATTGTAAAAGCCTATTTACACGCGAAAGATATAAGTCATATAATTATTATCACAATTGTGCACGTTTATTACGCAGCTAACGTCGTTAAAAGACCAACTTAGTAAATCAGCAATAAAAACTGGTTATCAAATACAACTATCATCATAAAAACAAAAGGAAGTACATAAGCTTATGAGTACCGTATCCGGTTGTTGTTATGAGGTCATAAGTTGCGACGGTTCAATGCCAAAGCGTCTATATGTGAAAGTTAGTTGTGAAGGATCCACTGATAGTTCGACAATACTGTCACAACAGAAAATTTCATATTTACACTAGTGGTCACCATAGATGTCACTACCATGGGTTCCAATCCTTTTTATGTCTTGCCACAGCCAAGAGTTTCCTATCTTGAGGAATCCTATATCTAGAAAATATATCTACTACTCGTTCGCGTAAATGAATCTTGAGACCAATTAAGACTGTTTATCGGCTATCAAATTTACAAGGCAAGTACTGTAAGCTACAATGTAAAATAAGTTTCGCAAAAATTTAGTAATCTGTACTACTTTTATAGATTAGAACTATAATTATATTAATACTCCAGATGGATAATTATAAAATAACAAAATCTCAGTGACAATAATATTCCTTGATTATAATCTTAAACTAATATTGGGTGTTTATTGTCAAATATAAATTTAGAATCCGTCCCTTCTATCCTGGAAACATCACTGTCCTAAATTTTTTTCCGCAGTCAGTCCTCACTTGTCGCTGTACATAAAGAGATGACGTGAGCACGATAGCCTTCTTATGGTCATTGCATTTACTGCTCAGAGGTCTTGAGTTCAATTCTCAGAAGATAGACTATTTTTTTTCCATTAAATCACAAATAGCAAACCCAATGCAATAGATTAAAAAAAATAGTAATAATTAATTTTTTTAATCATTTATTTATTGTTATTTACAACTAATTAACATATATACAACAAGTAAATTAGCTGTAGGTGAGATAGTGTCATGATACAAACATGTGGAGAACCTATCTATTGATAGAACTCCAATAGCATTTCTAGAGGAGAAGATCCCGAGGTTTTTTTTTCAGACGCCTAGGAGGATTATTAGGCAATGGAGCAGAAACCAGGTTAGAAACAAGTGGATTTGGGTGGTTGGGAAGTTTTCCATGGAAGGAATGGTATCTGGTTTTGGCCAAATCGGCAGCATATGAGACATTGAGGTCATGAGGATGACTTGATTTGTGACAAAGTAAGGAGCGTTAAGGATTTTGGACTGTAAGGATTGGATTCGGGAGAAATTTGATGGTTTAGTGGAGCCCCAAAGCTCAACTCCGTATGTCCCGTATAGGCCTTATAATAGTCATGTAGATCAGTCTTTTGTAATAATAATTAAATTTAATTTAAAAAAATTAATTTGTATATATTTATCATTTTGCATTTTAAATAATGTTTATTTTTTATTTATTTCATTTTTTTTTTGTTCGTAAATAGTGGGGTTTTATTTCAATTTATCATTTTATTTTGATTTTTCTTTCTTAAATGTAGAAGTTGTATTGTTATTTTGTTGTTGGAAATATACTTAATAATGTTCAGCAACTATTAGGAGTTCTTTCGATATTTATGGTTAATTATATTTATTTTTTTGTTGGCTTTGTAGGTTAATTTATAATTAACCTAATTTTTAACCCGCGCTGTATCTGCAAATTTTGCTATATTGGATCTAGTTGCATTTTAACATGGTTTTGAACTATTTTTGTAATGCCAAAAAGATCTGACTGAATGTTACTAATTCAATATATAAAATGACCAATTGATTTTTGCTGAAATTTGCTGCTACCTTTTATTTCAAGTCATTGAACGCTATATCTTCAGAAATTTGGAGATTCGCAGATGCATCTTTGTGGATTTTCAATCTGTTCCCGGAGCAGTGGGAATTCTACTTTAAAGATTCTTCAAGTAGTGAAGTAATCTTTTTTAATGCTCATAATTCCTGAGTCCTTTGCTATTTGCCGCCGATTGGCGATCAAGATGGCCACTCGACCCAATAAATAGAAGTCCACTTTTGGAAGAAGGCCAGGGAAGAGAAGCAATTATCATCAATTTCCCATCATCAGCTGTTCCAAGGGCACCACACTCCAGGTGACCTCGACGATCAGCAACACGCCTCGTCGGGGCGTGTCTTGTCCCTATCCTGTTTCCTATGGCTATTTTGGAACTGATGTAATGTATTATATGGATGTACTCATGTAACATATATTAACAGGGATGGGACTCGAGTTCGCAGCTGGAGGATGTTAAAATTACTAAACATTCACAAAATAATGTTCAATTGTGATTGTTAAAACATATTCAAAGAAAGTATTTAGTTTAAACATCTCAGGTTCGGTTTCATAATTGAGATCAAAGTTATATTAGTCCCTTAAATTGGAAGACAGTAATTAATTGACAGTATGCGATGATTGAGGGAAGATAGTCCGTATGGCGGTTTCGGAAGGTACTAAAATGCTAAACAAAACTATTAGTAACCGACGTTTCACCGAACCTTAAAGGGGGCTTAGTCCTTGATAAGTAGGCGAAACTTCGGTTCCTAATAAATAGTTTTTTCTACAATTTTAGCATCTTTCTTGAACTCCACTCGCACCATCTTCCTTTTTTTAGTCCGTATTTGGCACAATTTCGGTGATTTGTACTTTTTTTTTACTTAACTTAAACATATAATAATTTATTACTTACAATATAACTACATACCAATAATAAGTCATAACTCTTACAACTTATATCACTAATGGTTTTCCTGATTATGAAAAAAATACCATTGATCTAACTTGTAATTTTAAACTTGTATTAAAGCACTAATACTACAGGCTTTATTATAAAACAGGACTCAGGTCGGCTTGTTGGAGTGATAATTATTAAACAGTTCCAAATCATGTCAAAATAAAAGAACTGATCATTGCTAAATAATAACTTGGAATTGCAACCTAAAATAATTACATATACGGTTGCATGTAAACACCGCACTACTCAGAAAATCATTTTTTAAAAAAAAGAAAAACAATCAAATCTTCATTTCATGAGTAATTTAACGTAATTTCTTTTGTTTTTTTTCTCAATACTTTGCAGGTATCAAGAACGTTCTAACCGAGTGATACCGAATAATATCTTTAGGCTGTTAAGACGGAAAATGTTTAAGGGTTTTAGAGGAATTCATTAAAAAAAAAAATTAATCCGATGCATAATATTGTATATTAAGAGTGTAAATGTGACTAGAGACTATATTATTTTATCATTATGTTATTTTATTTATTTATTTTTCATACAGATAGTTTGATTATGTTCATTTTGTTTATTCTTTTGTTTGTATATATTTTAAGAGAGTTTTTATTTATTTATTTTTTATTTTAGTATGTATGAGATCATTCATCACTATTACCTATTGCCCACAACAGTGTGGCAGATTGTGAAATCTATCTAAGATAAAAAGTATTATTTAAAAAAAAAAAACAAAAAAAAAAAACAATCTGACGCACAAAAATGTTACAATTATATACAGATATTCTGGTGATAACTATATCAGGATGTAGCAGATGATTTCTGAGAAAATTCTTCAGATAATATTATAACTTAATAGATGAATATAAAAACCCCTAGAAAATATATATCTAAAGAAAAGAATGCTCAAGCAATATATCATCTGAAAATAAAAAAAGGCTTATGAAAAAAAATAATAAACAGTTATGACTAAACAACAACGTTTTAATCAGTATTTAGTGTTTGATAAAATATTTTATATTCATCGAGTTTATTTATTTATAATTTCGGAAGACTGGTTTCAAACGATACCGCCACATTCATATTATAAAACTTTTACCTGATTAGATTCAAACCTAATCCAATTTTAGATTAGCCAACTACTAGATAGGAAGCTAAAAATAGTGTAATATATCGGTTGATTAGATTGCTAAAGAAAATAATAGAACAAGAGAAAATCCTCTATTGAATAGAAAATATGACTGACAGGTTAACAAAATAAATATTTATTTTTTACAAGAACTTAGCTAAATTATCCGCGGTTATATTTGTACGCCCTTACACTATCTCTCTCTTCACCTGCCCTTCTTCACCTCTCTCAAAATAATATTTATTTCTATGTTATCCAATACTTTATGCTAATTTTAAAATTACCAAAGCTTAAAAGATAATTTTTTTATTGGTATAAAATAGAAAGGAGCTATACATTACCCAAAATACTTAATTATAAATTTTGTATAAATGTAACCTACAAATAGATACGGGGATTGGCATTGGCTATATATATTCCAAATATTGATTATAAAAACATATAGGTGGTTTTGTTATACAAATACGTTTATTAGATATTTTTAATACCATTTGCTTTTATCAGACTTACGCCCATAAGAGAGAAGGCTTCGGTTCTTTGAAGACGAATAATAGGATTATTATTAAATTTAGTAAATATTTTTCAAGTATTTCATATATTTTTTAATTTTCTCTAAATGGATTAATCACACATTGAAATGTAATTTTTACAGGTGAATGAAGTTTAAATATATATTTTTTACACGAAATAAGGCTACTAAATCTTTACCACTACATTAGGGGTATACATTTAGTTGTGTTAAATGTAAAATGTTTTAAGTATAGGATTGTGAGCAGCCCTATTTAAATTCATGTTAAATGTTAAATACATAAGAGATTCTAGCGAATTTTCTGAGCAGCTTATTTTATAACCACTCCTTTTAAAACTTCATGTTACTGTTTAATTCTAAGTTTTCATTAGAATTATTTATTACAACATGCCCAAATTGAGTGAAAAGTGGAAGTTGTGTGCAAGTTTGGCTAATGAGTGTCTTGTTGATCTTCTAACTAGTGGGGAAGAGAACCAAGATGAGCTAATTGACAACTGTTATTACATTATTATTATTGTCATCTACTGCTTTATTAGATTTTAAAACAATACTAACACAATCAAAACACAGACTACGAGCACTAAAATACGACAAACTAAACCGTTAAGAGCGTTGTGTTGCGTGACGTCATTCTCCATTTAGCAGACCAAGTAACAGACTCTCAACCATGTTATATGTTGAATCATTTTAACATGCTAAAAGAAGGAAATATTTCTCCATTTAACGATAGTTTTCCATTTAACACGCTTTAACATGTTAAACTATAAATCATGAATACCCCTATTATAAGAACCATTGACCTATTGAATCTTTTCCCTAGGGCTTCAAAGACAACCTAGACTACCAGAACCAAGGAACATGCGTTTTTACTGTCTTGAGAACCATCAAGAAAGGCAAAGATGCCTTAATAATGAATAAATAACCCTTCCTTACCGAAAACTTTATTTATTAATATTTTATTGTATTGATATAATATTTATGTGCTGTATTGATATGATATTTTTCTAAAATATATATCGAAATTCAATTTTCATTTCTAACATTTCCTTCCTCCTATTCCAGGAATGTTTCAATTAGTAAATACCTTGAATATTAATTTTAAAAATAACGGAGAGGAATTAGTACAATTTTACAAAAGCCTAAAATATTTTTTACTTTTCAACGTCTAAACAAACGATAAAAAAAAAAAGTGAAATATTTGTCAGATTTGTCTAAATACAAGTACTTTTGCATGCTACAAAAATGTTATTAATATTTTTACTCGTGTAGGATAATTCGACTTATTTATACACTAATGATTTGAAATAAGTGTTTTGTGTTTTAGTTATTTTTTTTTTTAATTTTCACTTATTTATTTAATGGAATTATTGTAATCCTAAAACATTTTTAATCCGAGATTTTTGTTATATACATTACTCTATCAATAATGAATTAAAAAAATCATCGATGAACAGTAAAATAATGTTAATAATAATAAAATTAATACAAATATTTTTTTTATCCGACCAATGAACTAATGTCTCAGTTAACTTTATCTGTATGTATGAATGTAAACATAATTTTTTAAAAAAAAATTAATACATAGACGCAATTATTTAGTCATGATAGAAAATTGGGAAGGAAAAAATCTGTTGTCAAAACATAAATCCGAAGACTGTAACGGTAATAACCATTAAGAGTATAGTGGATATTTATATTTTTAATTTCTAAGTAAAAATATAAATCTTCATTTACATACTTATAAACGGAGATTTATGCACTTTTATTTATTCGTTTATTTACTGTCATATATCATTTGGCTAGAAATGATATCATAATAGTGTACTTCTTTTATTATTGAAGGATATTGTTTCACAATAAAGATTCGATTAAATTCTAATACATGTTGGTCATAATGATTTAATGACGGTATGAATTAATAATTAATGAATGTATCTAATTATGAATTTATACTTTTAATAAAGAAGCGCGAGATCGTTATCGGTTTCTTCTCAGCATTTTATGGTAAATATTCGGTCAAGGGTGTCGGCATCATAATAGGAGAACAGGCACAAGCGAAAACATTTTCTTCAATAACACATCTCAGCCTTAGATTTGTACCGAGAAGGCTATCGGATCGATTTTATTTATTAATACTTAATTTGTTTAAGTAAAAATAACTTTGCACAAATTTAAAATAAATAAATTGTTTTTATAATTGTTCGTAACCACGAATACCCATGATTTCCTCATCGAATAAAAATATGTAATGTGGTCAACATACATACTCAACTGCCTAGAGACATAGACTGATTGTTCTTACACAGAGCGATCCGAACCCACTCAACACATGTCGAGTATTCTCCGCCTAGATAATTTCGCCTACGCCACTTGATTATGATTCTTTTTTTTTAGGCCTATATAGGAAACTACCGCCGACAACGAGATAAAACCCGATAAGGACTCAAACCCCTCACAGCTATTCCCTCATCTAAAAGCCATACTAAGACCCTTTCAAGAAGAAAAAGTATTTAAGCAATGACGAGAAAAAAATATTATTCATAATAAAATAGGGTAGCTACAAAAATGTCTTCATATTTTAATTATTCATTGCAAAGAAAATATCGTTGTATAAATACTGGAACAATAATAAAAAAAAATTCAATTAGTTATTATATAGTAAAAAAAATATAAAAAGGAAAAGTTAAAAATAAAATTGTGGAGCACAAAGACAACAAAATACAAACATACCAGGTACTTTTAAAACGTCACTTTTTATCACAAAAAAATGTAAAAAAAAAAGTTCGTAAAATATATTTCAAATGCTATGTTTATATCTAATGAAGAAATATACACAATATTCACAAAGAAATTAATAAAATTATGTGCTTGAAAAAAGACTTAGTTAAAAAACAGAAACTAAATTTAAATTTCATCCCAGAATGGTGCCAAAACTAGAGGATTAAAATTAATTCTAATAATCCCACCAAATCGCATTTACCCTTTGTCGTAAACCCATGACCTCCTGTACTACAGTCTCCTTTAATAATACTGCACTTATTTCTGTCGAACAGATCCGTTACTTAGTGACACATTTGGACAAACGACTGACATGGAATCCTCATACAAGACTAAAAAGACAGGAAACTGCTCGTCGATTCCGACTATTACAACATTTACTAGACAAACGTTTTAAATTGTCAATCCATTACAAAAGAATGATGATGACTATTAGTAAGGCCTATCTAGACATAAGGAGTTGAGCTTTGGGGATCCACTAAACCATCAAATTCCCCCAGAATCCAATCCTTAATGCTCCTTACTTTGTCACAAATCAAGTCATCCATCAGAACTTCAATGTCCTATATGTTGCTGATTTAACCAGAACCTGATACTATTCCTTCCATGATAAACTTCCCAACCACTCAAATCCACTTGTTTCTAACCTGGCTTCTCCTTCATTACCTAATAATGCTCCTAGGCGTCTGAAAAGAAGATGGCCTCGAGATCTTCTCCTCTAGAAATGTTATTGGAGTTCTATCAATGGGTAGATTCTCCGTATGTTTGTATCATGTCACTATGTCACCTGTAGAAAATTTAATTGCTTTTTCGAACAACACCTGTTTTTTCTTAGTTGTCTTCAAATAGTAGGTAGGTAAATGTTAATTAAATAATTTATGATAGATATATGTAATAATAATACAATGGACTACTAACCCCAAAGACACGGGTTCGGTTCCGTCTGAGGTCCACCCAACCTCATAAAGTGGGTACCCTTAATTGGTTAAATATTTGGCGGTCCAGCGTAATTCTGACCAAATCACCTCCTTACACAACCGTTTGTATAGTAACAGTACTTTCTAACAAAGTACTGGCACCCCAGATACTTCATGAGCTGTAGTGGTACAAATTTTTACAATGATTGTAATGGTACAGATTCAGTATTAGTATAATTGAAGTGCCAGTTATATACATACATAATATACATAAGGAATTACTATTCGAAGTAATGGTAATAAAATATTTTATAAAATGTATGAAAAAGAAAAAAAATCTAGAGTGGTGGCAAAACTTTCACTTATCACCAAAAAGGGGAAATTTTGAAATATTAAATTTATATTTTCCTTTAGCTATAAAAATTCGTGGGGTAGTAGTAGTAGCGTACAGCCGCCGAATACCAACCCGAAGGTTGTCAGATCGAGTCCCGGTCCCACCCGGGCTTTTTTCAAGCATAAAATGGTACAAAACTTACTCACAACCTCCACCCGGGAATTTGTGAGGCCCCTTAGCCAATGGGTGGCGATCACAAAAAAAAGGCATGGGAGTGACGAACCCACACTTTGAAAAAAACACGTCAAGAAACGGGCGATGTATTTCCTAATACATCTCGCAAGGACTTAGCCTCAATGGTCTGTTTCCCATATAATAATAATAAAAATTCGTATTATAGGGTTTTTCGAGGTGTGAATAATTACATCCGTTATTCCTGTTCCTGACAGGATTTCAATAATTTAACAAATCCGTGTACATATCAATGCGATCGGAAGAGATCGGACACACTGGGCGGTCTCCGAATTGTAAGTCAAAAGTGCTATTTATATTTTTCCATAAGTTAATAATCAAACGTTCTATAGTTCGTGTTTACACATTTTGTATTGCTGTTAACAAAGCAAATTGGTTAATTATTTCCAAAAAAGAAAAAGATTTTTGGAAAATTCAGAATTTAAGCCATGTTAAAATGTTCAATGATGAAAAGAACTAGCTAATATTTAAGATCATCTGAATGTATTTTAATAGATCGAGTTTCGTCAAAATCGCTAGAGCCGTTTTTGAGAAAATCGATTCAATAAAGTTGCACTTTCGGCCAGTCGAGTTTATCGTTAAAGTGTATTTCCTTCAAAAATCAGCCTTCAACTCGAATTCGGAAATTAGATTGATCGCAATACTTCCCCACACTCTATATTCTATATACAAGAAAGTGGAGGTGAAATTATAGTAGGTAAATAAAAATAGTATGAAGTTTCCAGTCTCATTTCCTTTAACAACCTTCTCAAAATACTTCAAATAATAGCTACCGAAACGGCAAGTAACTTTCAAGCAATAGATTTTCCTTATTATTTTGAAACAGTATAACGTTGAAAATGTCAAATTGTTCGAAAGTAGTTAACTCTGCCTGGTAACTTAGACTGATTAGAGAATTGATTGATTGAACTTAGCAAACTGACTGGTTGCTATGTCGGTCAGCAATCTTTGTTATTGATCATCCCTTGTTTCATTTAGCTTATAACCTTTTAGCTCAACTGTAGCTGGAAATGGATTGACTGTTAATTAATGATTCATTATTCTATAATCTTTCTCTCGCATTATTCTATAATACTGTGCATATCAATATTATTCTCAAAGTCAGTAATGTATTTAATTCTCTTCATATATATATTCTTAGATTAATTAAAGTGTTATAGACGAATTAAGTTAATTCAAACTCTAATTAATTTAGCTACTGAACACATAATTAGTTATTTATCTCCTTGTTATAATGTTTTGAATTTTTCAAAAAGTATAAATTTCTAAAATATGCAATAATTTCACATAGCTAAGATTAAAAATATATTTGATTGAATATTAAGTTTTTTCTTTTAGTGATATATGGGGGGGGGGGGCAGGGTTATATAAGGTGACCAACCTAGTCTAACCATGGTAGAGGATCTAGTTTTTAATTCGTGGGACCACCACGAAATAAAAAAAATTCCTCCCCTTCAGGTTGCTAAGACCTGCGCCTCAACCACCTGAGCCATGGATGGCCCGAATATTCAGTATCATATGTATTGGTACTGGTATCTGGTGTGTAAAACTAATCCGGTAAGTGGTTCTATTTGTCCTTATTGCTAACCTCTAGTGGCTCCTTGGAGTTGCTGCCACATACTATATGGCATGATTCACTTATCGGGACCGCCAAGAAATAAATAATAATTGGTACAGGAGGGAATTCAACACCGGGCGCTCAGGGACTTATACGAAATTTTCGTTTGCTCATGGCTTTAACTTTTTAAAAAAATTACTTGAGATAGATTTAGTATTCTTAAACATACGACAATCCGAGCTCAGATATATAAACATATATTACTTATGATTCTCGGTGGTCCCAAGAAATGAATCTTCACTTCCCGATCATAGGGCTGTTTAGGTTTTTAATGTAACACTTAAGTAAAAAAAAAAATTATACTAAATTCTGAGAGAATTTATTTGAAACATTATTATTACATTGGTATTCCAGGACTTCATAGGTATTTGAACTGTATGCATATGGAATTTTTTTATAAAATTCAAATCTAAAAAAGGTTTATTTGTTTTTTCATAAAAAATGTTAAAATTAAACATGCAATCAGGCAATAAAGTTAACTAGAACTAATATTGTCGATAGTATTGTAAACTAAATTAAAAAAAAAATTGAATCAATTAATCACAGATAATGAAACATTACATAGAGATAATTTAATTCACTTAATAAACACCATAAATTTTGGCGATGATGCATAGTTGCCCCTTACAAGGCTGTAATGTATGATTTCCTGTAAGGGAGGGGGGGGGGGTGTTCAAACACGTCATCCGTCATTTCATTATTCTCTTTAATGGACATAAATCAAGACGGCGTTGGCAGGGGAAGGTGGGGGGGAGGTGGTGGAAGGGCACAACACCACCTTGTTCCACAATTTTCGTATCAGTCCCACTATTTTACGTTTAGCTCTGGTTGTAGGGGAAATTTTTGTTTTTTAATGATTTATGATCGTTTGTTATTAGTTCTCTGAAAAAAAATCAAAGTAGATATTTTTTTTTTCCAACTACCTGTAAATTCTGATGCTTAGTTAGCATTTGTATTTAAATTTTACTACTTCTTAATTTATCTGTACTGAAACTGATCCATATAACTAAAACTGTTTATCAACTAGATAATTTAATTTTATTGAATACCAACATTAAATTTATTTATATTACAATTAACAACGAAAAATAATTTTCATTAATTGCTTTATTAATTATTTTCTTATACCTGCGGAGCAACAACATCAAATGTTTCTTTTTTTCAAATTTCAAATTTTTCGAATAGCGTTGTCCAAGATTAAACTAATACATACAAAAACAAGCTATCGTCTTAAAAACCTGGTCAGGTAACTGTAGAAAGCAGTGTTCTTGTTGACCACAACGTAAGAAAGTTCTAGTTACCGTAAATCTTCAGTTTAATTTTTCAAATTTATTTTTCTAAACTTAAATTTGAACATAGGCTGTTGTTCCAATCGATAAATATTTAACTACTACAACGGTAACGAACCACGAGATGCAGTTATGACAACATTAAACATAAAACGCTGTTTGTCTATGCCATCTTGAAAAACCCATTTTTGTTGACCGAGTGAGGCCACACGGACACAAATTTGATAAAACTGTGATATGATATTAATCTATAATAATTATTGACAAGTTTACAATTTTCCGTTTTACCATTATATTTGAATTTATTTAATGCGTTATAAAACATTTAAGTAACTTATACAGATATCTTTAAACGGCTAACTACAACAATCAAAAGATTTTTTTTAATTATAAGAAGATGGTCAAAAAAAGAACAATTTGTTTATAAATATTTAATGTCCGACGTTTCGCTCCACTTTGCAAGGCTTCATCAGGGCTAAAAAACTTATAAAAATCTGAGAATATTACTACAATAAGGTAATTTAAGCTAGGATAAATATTATGTAAAAATATTTTTACATATAAGAATATTATATATTATATTATTAGAATATTATATATTACATATATGATTTTTTTTTAATGTGCAGAATAATTAGAACTTTTTAATTAAATGAAAATTAGAAAAAGATTAGTTATGAAACTATCCATTGGGGGCGATCCAATAACATTTCTTCTTTAGGTCAGGAGGCCATCATCAATTCAAGTGCATAGGAAGCAAAGAGGAATCTAGGTGAGAAAATAGTGGATTTGGGTGATTAGAGAATTTATCATGAAAGGATTGATATCGCGTTCGGGCTTAGATGTCGACAATGGGGTCTTTTTGGATGATTTTATACATGAGAAAAAAAAAGATTTAGAAACAGCATCAAGTATGAAAATAAAATCTTTCTATATGTTCAGAGGTGGGGGATTGGCCTAATTATGATATCCCATAATTTATGACTTATTTAAAATTAATTTCGTTCGGTTGGTAAGGACGTAAATGTTTCTTCACTAACGGTTATAACCAAAGGTAATGTCGTCAGCATCTGTTTCATTTTTTCTCACAATCCAATGAAGGGTTAAATACTAATTTTAAAATCAAAAGTCCCCTAATTGTTTCGCGGCCTATTGCTGGCACAATAGGACATATATCTTCTACCACAGCCAGACCGAAATCAAGCCCAGAAGTGGGAAATTCAGGACCTTATTTAGCTACCAGGCGATAACAGATATGACAATTCATAATGTGTAAAGTATGTATAATAACTTAAGGTATGTAACGTACAGATTATGTAACAACGTAAAGTATGAAAATACAACCTTTCTGTTGCTACTACAATAGTGGAATATTTTAATATATTTTGCTAATTATAACATCTCATAATTTATGACATAGTTAAACTGATTTTCGTTCAGTACTTGGTAAGGACGCACTTCTTTACTAACAGTTATAACCGTAGTTAATTCCGTCAACATTTATAATCGTCATTGTTTTTGTTATAAGTCTTATCACTTCTTCGAAACAGGTTTTATGATTTAAATAAAATAATTTATATCCAAGTTAAGTCTCAAACTTTTTGTCACTTTTTAATTCAATTTTCAAACTTTTAATTGCAAATTAACTCAACACTATTATTATCAAATATTTTTTTATAATATAACATTGATTTTTTTATATAATATTGTGTGATACTAGTGTTAAGTTAATATGAAATTAAAAGGTTTACAATTTAATTGAATAGTGGCAAAATAGGTTGATTTGTCTTAATTTATTGACCAGGGCAGAACAGTCTGCAAAACTTTTTTTCATTTTTGGATGTGAAGTGTAAATTTATATTAATGATTGTCCTGGAGGAATACAAGGTTGGCCGAAACGTTGGACATTGAATGTAATAATAAAGACTTAACTTGGATACAAATTATTTGATTTAAACTTTTTTTTAATATTATGTATCATGTACATATCATATTATGTGTATTATACCATTGATGAGTTTTAATTGAGACAACCCTATTATGCCTATATATATAATGATGCTGATGCTTTCATACCGTATTATATTTGTAATACATATAATTCAAAATATAATCAAACTTGTTTATTTGCCATACGTCTCGGTAATGGAAAACAGCGATATATACTCATATTTATTTGCTACGTTACAAACAAATCTAAATGTTAACTGCATATGTAACGATATCGATTCATGAAAATGTCATGTTCTATAAGCTATAAGAGTTTTCTTGTATGTGTCTGAACCAGTTTGGAAATAAAGGTGGTAATATTGGAGCTGTCATAAGCAGGCTTCATCGGCGAGAACAGGTTCCGTCAGCTGGTGGTGGGTCATCGTTCTTTGATCACCATCCCGTCTGCTACAAGTAGGGGCTACTTCAGGCGTGATGGGTGTAAGGGCAGTGAAATAATTGATGCCATAAGTGGGATATTACTTAACGATTAAAATATTTAGCATATGGAAAAAAAAAATCAGATTTAGAACAAAACTTATTCAGGAGGTAAGGACATCAAGCATACCGACACATTGCTTGAATGGTTGTACACATAATAAAAAAAGTTTTGGATTAATTTGGAAATAAAACCACAGTTATGCATTAACGTGCTACCGCGAAAATCTATTTGTTACATTCTCTCGGGTATTAGATTTTTTATTTTTTTTTTTTACTCAAAATAGTCGTTTTGTTCTTAAGTGAAACTTGTTCCTGTTTTTTTAGGTTGAATTATTATTTTAACATGGAAGAACAAAACATTTACCGAAATTTCAGAACTTCATAAACATATCCCAAATAACTAGCAACCAAACAGGGACAATTAAGAAGAACTTTTTATCAATTGTAAAGAGTTTAGAAGGTTGTAGGTCAGTAATAAATGAAATGCGACGTGAAGATCCCTGCCTAAGACGTGGAAATCCAAAACCGGGTATTGGCCGATTTAATAACTAAAGAATTACGAAAAAATTGGATATTATTCAACGTAGGAGAACGAAAATTTTAATAGTGAATCTTTAAACAAAGATACTATTGACTTTAATGAGACAGGTTAAAAATAGATATTAATTCTGTTAATGACTGTTACCGTATAGAGGAGAAAGGAAATACCAGACGAATATTAATTGAAATGAAATGAAAAAATAACTTTATTCTGGGACCTATGTCCCCTAAGAATAATTACAAGGTTCATATAGAGAGATTTTTATCTGGCGAGCGTTTACAAATTTTCAGATAGTAGAATGAAATTACATTGGTATATTGGCTTTACTACTGTTTATAATGTTAATCAATAACTGCCTATTTATTTGATTACAAAGATGTGGAGGTTTGGTTATTCAATAAATGAAGGAATAGGTGTTGTTTAAAGGAGATAATGGATGAGGACTGGCGAATGGAGATGGGAAGAGAATTCCAGAGGGAGGTTGCACGTATGACGAAGGATTTGCTAAAGAAGGAGGTTCTATAGGAGGGCATATATAAATCATTCGGATGGGATCTGGTGTTTAATGAGTGGATGGATGAACGAAGAGTGAGGAGATCTATGATATAGGTAGGTTTTTGATGTTAAGAACTTGGAATAGAAAAACACCAAGGAGGTATTGCCTTCGGGAGGTTGGATAGAGCCACTCAACTCGGAATACCAGCGGGAGACTTGAGAGTGTCTAGGGAACCCAAAGATAAATCTTACAAAACAATTCATGAGTCTCTTCAGCCTCAACTCTAGTCCTACAGATAGCCCTCCATACACCAAGGATCCGTAGTCAAAATGGGGGAAGACAAGAGAGGATACTAGATTATAATATTAATTAATTAATATAATATTAATTAAATTACATTCAAATATTATGAAAATGGACTCAGTGTCATTGTTCAAGTCAGGAACAAAGGACCACAGTTTCACCTTTGACGGAACTTGAGAAGAAAGGCTAATGTTAAAGAAGCAACCCCGTTAATGAACCAACTCTGCAAAAATAACAAAAATGTTAAATTCCGAAGTGGCAAAATTCTGATCCATAATAAGCTCTTTTGACTCCAAGATCCTAAAAGAAAAATAACAATTTAGTCACGCTTAGAAGAGTATTTATGCCAAAGTCTGACACGAAAATTCAAGTTAATAAAGAAAATACCGGCCTACAACTATAGATATCTACTCCACAGGAACAATTATATTTTTAAGCCATTATTGATTTTCAAATTTCGTCTACAGTGTTGAATTCTTTTTTTTGGTAAATCATAGTCACTATTTCCGAAACCTGGCTAATTAAAGAATTTATTGCGCAACCCAAGCTGGGTGATCAACTTTTCTGTAAATAAGATCTAGATTTTTTATTTAATTTTTTTAGTTAATGCAATCCACAGCGAAGGTGATGATATTTGACTAGTTATATACAGGTGACCAACCTATTCTAACCATGGCGGTGGAGGTCAAGTTTTTTTATTTTGTAGGACCAACACTTAATGAAAAAAGTCAACGCACCAGGCCAGATACAAACCGGCGCCGCCCGCATATCTATTTTAAGTTTTAATTAGAATAGTTTAGGTTTTAATAATATACGTTTATATAAATTTAGAAAGTAACAAATTTAATTTTATTCAAACAAGGTTAGACTAAATTTTAATGTATTAATGTTATAAATTAAACAATAAAGACTATTGCAGGTTGTGTTATGTACACATTTTGAAGTTTACTGCTCGATTTTGAATTTTTAACTGCACGTTTATCAGTTTTTTAATGCACGAATAACGGTCTCTACTTATAACAATACTGGTTAAAGCAATTTTAATTTGATACTAATGAGGACGCAAAAATATAATCATAAAATACAAATTTTGTCGAATGGTTTATTATACGAACAATGAAATGATATTGTAAATTGAATTTAACAAGATATACATTTCAGACGATAATTAAAATTGAATTAGCTTTGTGAATTATACGATAAGTAATTGGCATAGATTAATATTGATAATAATTTCATATAGTCCTTTTGTGAATAAAGCAAAAGTACAAAGTGATTATAGCATATGTTAATCATTTATATTTACCTAAAATCCGATGCTCATTACAAAACATCGTAAAATTATGAACGGTGATATACTAATTCAGTGAATCCGTTTTATTTAAATTAATCATTTTGCGTTCTTGTCACAGATGTCTCTCATGCATGGTTCAATTTTGTTATTTAAAATTTTCACTAATCAGGGTAAGCAAGCAGAACAAATTTCTCAGTTACTCAGTTATTTATCGAATTTATTCCACGCTACCCAGGAATCTGAACGGATGGGATTATACACAACAGGGGTGACCATCTTTTCTGTAAATAAGATCTAGATTTTATTTTTATTTTTAGGCAATCCACAGTGAAGGTGATGATGTTTGGATTTTTCATGATGATGGGTCAAGTATTTTTCATTTTGTGGTACCATCTCTTAATGAAAAGAGTCTGCGCACCAGACCAGATTCGAACCGGCGCCGCCCATATATCTCAGGACGATAGACCTAGGACAAACCATCTCTGCTACGGACGGCACTTAAATAAAATCAACTTTTTATCTTAAAATTGTTTCGCGATCGACTTGTCATAGACATAGTCACACAGGGGTAGAGGGGTGTGATATGCATACAATGTTTAAACACTATGTTTCAGTATAAGGTACATTCCAGAGAATATTAAACAACATTTATTATTCAACAATGTCAAAAAGTAATTGAGTTCCCATTTTTCATTGAAGTGATAAGTTTTCGATTTGTTTTCAGTTTACTACTCATGTTCATGGATAAACTAAAATGGAAAAGAAATATGACAATTTAAAGAATAAAAATTGAATTAAATATTTTCCAAGAAAATGCAAAAAACTTTGAACTGCGGTAATTATCTCCGTTACATTGAGAGAAATAATAACAATACTGCAAACTACGATCGGGACAGCAATACAAGTATATTAAAATCTAATATAGATATATTCAAATTTACAAGAAGTATGTTAAAGTTTCAATATATTTATTACAGTTTACAATACTGAATTCTTAATTTAAATAAAATTATTGTTATTCCTAATATATTTGTAATACTGTACCATATTATTCTCTCGGTGTGACTGCAGTTTAATGTTTAATGTACTTGAAAAGATAAATTGAAACTCAACATGGTCACCGAGGATTAATTAATAATACTATTGATTAATAATATTACTGTAAATACGAAAGAAAAGAAGCTGCCATTTGACGATACCAAATAGTCAAGCATTATTCCTGTATTCTTCGTCGAGTCATAACTGTTGCGTCCGGTGACAAGTGTAACACAAAACACATGTATTGTGCTGGATGAACGGCAATCACAGTGTCAGGCTGACAAAATTCTAGGAATTCTCAGAATGCATAAAAATATTACTAGAAAGTTTTGACTTCTACAATCGTTTCAAAGTCCAAAGTACACGGAATGCCACCATAATAGGAGCGATCAACGATGAACCAAAATTGGTCTCACAGATCGCGATCAACTTGTTGGCCACCAAGGAAAGAAATTCCGAAGAAGTGGCGGCCTACCGATGGATCTTCTACAAACCCTAACATTTACAATCTGTATCTAATGGTGATTAGTGAAAGGTGAATATTCACCAATGTAGTGCGATTCACTAAAGTACGTTTTCTTTCGTATTAATATACTTTAATGACAATTTAAATTTAGGAAATGTTATGGGCTCATGTAATAAGGACTCAGGGGACCTTAGCATGTGTATTACCGTCGAAAACTAGAATATATACTGCTAATCTATAGCTAAATTTACACAAAAATATTTGTAATACAAAAATATAGGAATCAAACTATATATAAACACTAAAATAAAATCTATAAACAGAAATACTAAATAAAATTTAAAAAATAATGTATAAAGGTTAACTACATAATATATAAATTAGAAATTCTATAAATTGAATTAAAAAAATAATCACTAATGATCACATTATAAATGTTTTCTAATTCAATTACGCTGACAAAGAGAAAATTATTTAAATCACCTTAGGCTAATTTATTTATGACTGTCATTAATTTTACAGCACCACTGTACATAAAAAAAATTAATTTAAAAAATCATCAAAACGGGATAAATTTAAAGGAGGTGTTCACTTGAAAAGCTGCAGAACATTTCAAAGGAGTAGGTTTGCACCGGTTCTCAAATAGTGCGTGGAAAATCCCAGTGTTAAGAATTATGACCACAAGTAGAGGGTTGGAAAATAAATACGGAACTTTATTTGCATTTGAATAAAACAAATGTTATAATGAAAATATGTATATAATATAAGATACAGCGATACAGAGACGCAGAGGAAGCTAACAGACGAAGCTTATCTCCAACCGCCGGCTTATCGGCCTATTGTAGCGGCTAATGGCAAAGCTTTCTCTTTCACGGCTCAACAAGTACTTCCCGCTGATAGCGCTTCTATTCCCCAACAGTTCCTTTATTATTCAACAGATTGACGTTTTATTCAATAGGTCCCCGTCTATGGGAAGTGGAATAAAAGGATGCTGTCTTAACGATTATACGGATTTGTAGAAACTGTTTGAGTTAAATAGCAGTTCCCAAGGAGTGGCTTCACTAACAGATCCTAAAGTCCCCATTCCAAAAATCGTATCATACTGCTCTGAAAACCTAAGATTCAAGCATTATTTGAATCATGTGAAATATAAAAATGTATATATAAATATTGATGTAAGAATGAATAAAACATGAAATTGGCTAGACAGAGATGTTTCCAGAGTTAGTCTCTGATGGCACCTCTTGTTCCACTTACATTAGAACATACTAATTAGAATTTGTATTTTTTTTTATTTATATATGTTATAGTCTAGAGACATACACAGGGAGTTGGGTGTAAAAAAGTTAAAAATTACTGAATAAGAAAAATAAACAAAATAATATACAAGTAAAAAAAAAATATGAAAATTTTAAAGGCATAAAGATAATAAAATAAAACAATTTAAAATAAAACTACAATCTACAAACATTGCTTTAGGTATAAATTAAGAAACCTATTTTATAGTAAAAAAAAAAAAAAATAAATAAAAAATAAAATTGCCTATAAACTAATATTAATTAACATAGTTTATAACAGAAAAAAATAACCTTTTTTGATAAATAAAAAATTAAATTAAACATATTTCAAAATACCAAGTAATTAAACTAAAAGTTAATAACTAGTGAATTAAAATAAATTAAACTGTTCGCGACTGGAATCATCAAGAACGTCTTTTGGAACGCCTCCGAGGACAACGTCAAGCCTTACTGCCACAGGCATTTTCTACTGAAAATTGGAATAATTTGTTTAAGTTGCTAAAGGAGAACAACCTGTACCAAGAAATGTAACCACGAAATCCGGAATACGGTGCCTCTAACCCTTGTAGTTGTATACGCCACCTAAAAATTAAGCAAATCAATAAATTTGAAAAATAAACATTGAAATAAAAATGAGTCAATGAGATTATTAGTAGAATATAATCTTTACTTCAAAGAGATTCATAAAAATCTCCCTTGACTTGCTTTTCGATTTATTTCAAAGTTTTCTGTTTTTTTTTAAATTTATAAATGGTGGTAATGGAATTACATATTGAACCCAGAGGTTTGTCACTTGAATCTCTTCAGTGAACTAGTGAGCTACTATTTGTATGCATAGTTCTGTGCGAGCTTACAAACATATCTTAGTTCACTCTATTACAGACCACTTCCGAACTCAACTCTTAGGGAAATAGAAATGTTGAAAGCAGCTATTTTTTTTCTCTTGGACGTCTTAATAGTCTTTTTCAATCATCTAGAGAATGATGAGTAAATTTTTATTTGCCACAGGAAAAAAAAAGCTTCAAATTACCAATTGTCAAATCTACTGGTGTGAAAATTCAAGCCTTGTTATTCGATGTTCTCTGATAAGAAGTGGAACAGTACCATGGATGTAGATTAGATTCACTTCGCGGAGATATCTGATTGTCGGACCTGAAATCTCCACGTTCCTGAACGAATAAACTTCATTTTGAAGTGAAATATTTGATTGGAATCTCAGGTCCAAAGGCTATGGGAATTATGAAATGGTCATCTCTGGCCGATCTTCCCCAGGTCGTCTGCGGTTGCTTCTTGCCGTCCTAAATCGATGGAGTATGCGGCTAATCGATGACAGGTTTATTCTCAAGCCCATGGTCTCTTGCCTTATGAACAATCCTTCACCAAAAAGTTCCCTAATTGCCTTTTATTTAATTCTGTCAATATAAAAACTCTAGTAAATTGAAACTAAAAAAAAAAACTAAACAGGAAAATATTTGAAAGTACACAATTTACTAAGACATTTATTTAGGCTCTCATCGGGAGAATGTCTGCAAGTGTATGTATGTGTAATGTGACATTTAAAGAAAAAATTTTTGGTAGGGAGAATATATAAATATTCTTTTCTATATTGCAGTTTTTTTTTAACCTTAAAATTTAGTTAAACGGTAATTGTTTGTACATTGGCAAATAAATTGTTTGGTTTCTTTTTTTTTTTTAAATTCATATATTCGCAAATAAAACTTTCATATCTTCAATTATCTCTAATACTGACTCCATTGGTAGTAACTTGGGACCGGATAATCGCGCAATTGGATCTTTTTTTCCCTACTTTCGCTCCGAATACTAACAACCTCAAAAGAAAATCGATTTATGGAAAGGATATTCAAATAACACTTATTTCAAAACAATTTTGATCCTTTTTCTCAACTTTATTCTTTTTAAACTTCCAACGTTTCGACCACTTAGGTCATTCTCAAGGATACCTCTATTTTGTTTTCATTTTTTCCTTTAAAATTTTTAAAATTGCCGGCTCATTGCCTTTGTCCCATTTAATTTTTTCTATATAATTCTTATCCTAAATTTAAAACTTTTATTAACCACTTTTCTTTCTATCATTTACCTTTACAAACTCCAAAACAACTAAATCATAGAAACAAAAGTGGTTAATAAAAGTTTTAAATTTAGGATAAGAATTATATAGAAAAAATTAATTGGGACAAAGGCAATTAGCCGGCAATTTTAAAAATTTTGAAGGAAAAAATGAAAACAAAATAGAGGTATCCTAGAAAATGACCTAAGTGGTCGAAACGTTGGAAGTTTAAAAAGAATAAAGTTGAGAAAAAGGATCAAAATTGTTTTTAAATAAGCTAAACCACTCCCAAACAAATATATTAATAAAAATTATCTAATAACACTTATTTTATTTTGCACAAAATTGCGCGTTTCACTCTTTATGTTGCATAAAATTTAATGCTTGATATTAATGTATAAAATTTAAAATTTATTATTTTTTCTAATTAAATTTATAGTTTGAAATTATAAATTTCAGGTAAAACAATGCATTAACTAACATATAGAGAGCCTAATTCAACCAAACAAAAAGTGAACACTTAGACACAAACACAAAATGTCTCTCTAGAATCATTTTAAAGAATGTACAATATTAATATCTTTAACTTGGATTTCCGCTCGCCCTTCATTCTTCCAACGTTGTTGTGATGAGTTATAATTTCCTTCTTTCTTTTTCATATTATATCATCTATTTATATTATTTTACATAATTTTTTTTTTGGTTAATGGAACTTTCATATGTAAATACACAATTGAAAATCCAAGCGGAAGAAGATGGTGTTTGAAACTTTAAAGGAAATTAAAAAAAGTGATTTTCCATGGAATAAGTTCTAAATACTTCTGTCTACATTGTACCTTGTATATTTTTGATCGATTGAAGTAATTTTAAGAAGTTGAAACATTGAATCTTAGCTTTTAATAGAAATAATAAAAGTGTTAAAAAAATTTAATCTTTAACGTTGCAATCCACACGTTGCAGTGATTTGGTCAGAATCAAGCTCGACCCCTTCCCCCCCCCCTACAGATTTTTACCCGATTAAGGGTACCTACTTTATGAGGCTGGGCAGACCCTAGAGAGTTTCCCAACCCACAGGACTGACACATGGCTATAGCGAAACAGAAAACAATTACCTGCCACAGCGTGGTTCCAATACGAGTGATTAGAGTTAGTAGCACAGTGCCTTACCACTGAGATACCCACTCCAAACTAATAGAAAATCATTTAATATAATTAGTTTTCTCATAGCTCTTCAATAATGTACAGAATTTTAGGTTTTTAATTAGAGCAGTTAAGATTTTAATAATATAAGTTTGTATAAATTTAGAAAGTAGTAAATTTAATTTTATTCAAACAAGGTTAGATTAAATTTCAATGTATTATTGTTATACATTAAACAATAAAGGTTATTACAGGATTTTAGTGTTATGTACATATTTTGAGAATTTACAGCACGATTTTGCACATTTTGAATTTTTAACTTATCGTTTATCACTTTTTTACTACACAAAACCCGGTCTCTACTAATAACAATACTGGTCAAAGCAATTTTGATTTGATTCTAATGAGGAAGCAAACATATAATCATAAAATATGAATTTGGCATAGGGTTTTTTGAACGAATAATGAAGTAATATTGAAAATTGAATTGACCCAGATATATATAAGAAGATAATTAAAATTGAATAAGCTTTGTGAATAATACGATAAGTAATTGGCTTAGATTGATATTGATAATAATTTCATATAGTCCTTTTGTGAATAAAGCAAGAGTTCAAAGCGATTATAGCATATTTTAATCATTTAGATTTACCTGAATTCAGATGCTCATTACAAAACACAGTAAAATGTCTCTTTTAGATATATTTTGAGTGCTGATATACTAATTCAGTGAATCTGTTTTATTTAAATTAATTATTTTGCGTTAAAGCCCTGTCTGAGATGTCTCTTGTGTATGGTTAAATTTTGTTATCCAAAATCTTCAATAAATAGGGTAAACAAGACGAACAAATTTCTAAGTTACGTTAAAATACGTCGATTTTCTGTGAAAAAGACATTTCGGAACCTAGGTATCCTATATTTTAATGTTGTACTATGATTCATTAAAACATGAGTCATAAAGATACTTCCAAACTCTTTCTAATTTTGCATTCAGGGTGTTCTGGCAGCGATTTTTCTGAAGAAAATTTCATTTAAATAAAAAAACACGCTTTTATAATGATCCTTATTTTTTTCTTATTTTATAAAAGTATTTTTGTAATCCTAAATTAATTTGATACTTAGTAACATTAAATGAAAAATAAAACAAGGTTTTAAAATATATTTTTCAAAAACGTTTAATGAGTTCGAAGTGTTAATGGGTTGTGTTAAAACCAAAACAAGTCAGACGGCATGCCAAACCTCATATTCAAGCTTTGATAAAACATTTTGTAATATACTACACATATGGATATACATAACCATAAAAATATATATATATATATATTTTATTACATTAATATATTTATCGAAAAAAAAAAAAAGAAGTTTCTTAGAACTTATCATGTCTATTTTTATTATTATTTTTTTAAAACACATTTCGTATATTTCATAGAATTGGAATCGGATACGATTTCCTCCTTAATTCAAATTAAATTTTCAGGGGTTGTAATTTTCTCAAGAATTTATTATGTAAACAAATATTATATTTTCATCCTGACTAATAATAATTAATTCTCTATTAATAATTTAGAAGAAATGGCAATAGTTATATAATAGATCTCATGATGTACAGAAACGATCACACACGAAGCCGAATGAAACCATGCATAAATAAGCTGTTATATAACGATGCGTTTCAATTGAATAGATTTCCCATTGTGGTGATCTTGGCAAGCAAGGATGATAAGCTATTTGCAATCTCTCAGATAAATATTTACAATTGCCAACTCAATTGTCGAAGATGCAGGACAACCTTGGAGTCAACTGGTATCGAAGGCCGTTAAGAAGTCCGGATTTGTTCACACCATTAGTCATATCGGTTATGTAAGGCCTCCTGCCCCCAACAGCCCTCCGCGGGTGCACGCATCATTAACATGGTTACGTCAAACGGGTTATTAATTACACTGGTGCAACTAATTATTTTACTTTATATGGTAAGCGTAGTGTGGGATATTATGTGGGTTGGAAGTCTTGATAAGGCTCTGTAGATGTATTGTTCGCATTGAGCTTTGTCCTAATTAGTCACAATAATCTTTGATTATTAATTAAACTAAACGTATTATGTAGATCAAAAACAATGCCACTAACAGGCTAACAGCCTAAGAAGAAAAAATAAGCTATTTCACCCCAATTTTTTATTACATTATTGAAAACTATATACAATTAAGGTTACAAATTGATGACTCTGCCAACCATGGTATGGGAGAATACAAAATGACGGCTGTTCCATAAGTTATAGGCAAAGAGCTCTTTAAGTAAATAAAAAAGTGTGCGTTATTTTCTGTTAATAAAAGGTTAAATGTTTTCCATGAAGTCACAAGGGATGTAGCAAATGTCATTAAAAAAATAAACATTAAAGTATTTAAGGTGCACACACTCTGAAGTTTATTTTATCCAAAATACAAGATTAAACTTTAGCCAAGTTTTTATTCAGAACTGCATAACCATAGAACTACAAAAAATAATTTAAAAAATTCATATTACATTATTAAAAGTATAATAAATATGATAAAATAGAACTCTTTACGTTTAAAAGGGATTGAGAAGGAGTTTTTTCAATAAGCAACACTTTTTTTTTCTACGAAGATAAACATTATCAAGCGCATTCTGGTACATTCAACCAGCTTTTTTTTCATACACATAGTTTGATTATGTTCATTTTCTTTATCCTTCTGTTTGTATATATTTAGAGAGAGATTTTTTTTTAAATTTATTTACTTACGTTTTTCTTATTTTATTTTATTTTAGGATGAATGTGATCATTCATCACTATTACCTATTGCCCACAACTGTGTGGCAGATTGTAATATCTATATAAATAATTATTGATCTAAAAAAAATAGTTGCAGAGATACAATTATTTATAAAAAGAATTTTCTTTTACAAACAACATGGAATCAATATTTTGCAAATATCATGGGGACTGCTACACCTGCTGATAGTACTTTTAAATTGAGAGTTAATAGACATGTTGGTAGAGTTATAGATTTTGACTTACTTATAAGTGGTTTTCATAATATTTTCAAGGAATAAAAATATAAGACTTAATGCTACAAAATATCTCGGTAAATATTCCGTTAACCACACATCAGATTATTACTGAGTCGAGTTGATTTGGAGATTAGTAAGAAATACGTGTAATAATCAAATATAGAAAAGAAAAAGAAAAAGGAAAACTGCTAACTTATGAATTGTGTACTATTTCGCTTAATATTATTTTTGCACTCAATGATAATATTTGTAATCATAGTATTTTATGTTTGACTATTTCAGTTGACAATCAACAATTAAAAATAATAAATCATAAAAACCAAATTATAAAAAAAAACAGAAAGAAAGATTTATTTTTTTAAGATAAGTTTACTAAACCAAGTCTAATTATTTCCTTCAAACAATAATATTAAAAAATGAGAAAAATAGAAAAATCGTTTTTGTCAAAAATTTCACTGCTATCAAGAACAGGTAACAAGAAAGATTGAAAAATCATAATATA
>NW_027110220.1:162655-166236 GCF_000696795.3 Halyomorpha halys
ATTATAAATACGATTAAAAAAAATCTTATTTGCCATTAAGTGGAGTTATATTGACCAAAGTATTCGCAAACAAAATAAAACATAAAATATTATTATTATTCAGATAAACTATACCACATATAAACCAAAACATACATTTAAATAAATAGACCAATAGATATATAGATTGCTATGATAAATAAATCATCTATATATCCTCATAAAATATTCCTGAAAAGAACATAATGCCATTATTAAGGATACAAAAAAAAAAATATGTTAGCCATGTAATAAATGTAAAATACAGTATTGTTTCTTTTTTAAAAAAAAAAAAAAACAGTGTAAAAAAAGTATTATAAATTGATTAGAAAAGCAATGTATGTAATGAAATTTTTACTGGTCTAAGTAGCGTTTAAAGCTTTTCCAAACAGAATTCAACCCGTAAATAATTCGCCTCCGACTTTCTACAACCGATTTCTTCAATTACAAATTACACGATATGCTAAAAGTATTTACAAATTTAAAAAATAATATACTAAATTAGTTGTACTATCATAAATAGAAAATATGTATACAGCCTACTAAAGTACCGTTTATGGTTAAAATATAAATATAAGTTTTTGTTTTGTTTTTGTTTCGTATCCTTCCTAAAACATGAATAAGATTAATAATACATATATATGACATGCAAATGGAATATGCATACCTGTTCGTCATTTTCCTGGGATTGTCTAGTGGAATTATAAGGTGTTAGTTACAGGATCCAATTAAGGTTGTATAGAACTCTGCCTAACGGCATTTGATTAATGGAAATAATCTAAATAAAAATATAATATAAATATGTGAGTGTATAAACTTATTTTTAAAAATAAAGTTTTAATATATTTAACCGAGAGTTGTAGTAAAACATTAGAGAGGCGGGCCTGCTAAATTACAACTATGAATTACTGCGAGGTGATTACTAGTTTTTGCAAGACCTGCCCAAGTTCGTAATTAATTTCATCCACTAATTGTGTTTTGTGATTAATATTTATTTATATTTTAATTCATCTCTATTGGCGTTGGTACATTATGAATAAAATATTTTGTTTAATTTTTAGAACCATATTTCTTTAACATCATAATTTTTTTGGCATCAAACATAAGATAAAAAATAATGAGCTGACATATTAAAAAGTAAAATATAAACAAGAAATTAAAAGTTTTTATTTGGAAATTAAGAGAAATTGAAGTTAAAAATTCATACATAAAATAAAATTATACATAGACTATTTTAAATTTTCTTTTGTTTTAAAATACGCACGTTATATTTTAATTTTAAGCGCTAAATTCAACATAGTTAAATAATAGGCAACATTAAACTAATGATATATTTATATGCGCATAATGTAGATTATTCATGAATAAAACATCGCCAAAGATAATTAATTAAATTTTCATATGAGTTCATATATTTTCTAACCTGAGTTACTACAAAAGTCTAAATTACATTAATATGTAATTATCAATACAAAAGAATAAAATATTCAATTTAGTCCCAATTAGCATTGATTCGGTAATGACTTTTTACAATCCTAATAAATTACTCAACAGTTTCCAGGATAGAAGCAATTAAAATTACTTTCCTTATTAACAGATCCCTTCAACCGTGAGTTTTTTCAAGGACAAAATGGAATTAAAAAAAAATTAAAATATGATTATCATAACTGATATGCCCTTGAAATTTCTTCTATACATATATAACATAAGTTTAAACAGACACACAAATATTATACAGTATTATAGTAATTTATTAATAATAGTTATCTTATTTAATTATGAAGCTAGTACCAAAAGTTAAATTTAATTCATTTTTTAAAGGACGACGTTGAGTATACAATCAAAATATGATCGTCATAGATAATCCTTCGAATTTTACCTATATTTTATAAACATATATAACATAAATTAGTAATTTGTTGATAACAATTATATTATTTAATTGTTTAGCTAATATGAAAAGATAAATTTTAGGCACTTTTTAAAGGGCAAAGAAAATAGGAATAATAACAAAGAAGCCTTAGGGAACCCAAAGGTTCAATGCCGATACCACCAATCACTGGCTACACACATCTATCCAATGACGCTCTTCAAAGCCCAAATCTACCAGTTCAGACTTAGTACAATTTTTTCATGTATGAGTCTTCCTACCCCTAGGACATTTACCCGTCAGTTTAGTGTTTAATACCATTTTAGGGACTTATGTACTTATTCTTAGGAACTTATATCTTAGCAGCATATATCCCCTAAAGCCCAATCCCCCACCTGGAGACCCGAACGGGAGACTAAGTTACTTTCGGTTAATGAGCGTTTTACCTCAGAGGGATCCAAGATCGTAATATTTTGTGAACTAAAAAAATTGTGACTAGGGTATTCAGTCCTATGTGAGACCCTCTACTAAACCTGAAAGGTACTTTTCATTTTTGGACAGCAAGTTCATCGGACTTAGCTGGGAGTAATTATCACCGTGGTAACGTCTACTACGCAGTAAGCAGCCCACGGGAGGAAAATAATATAAGAGAATAAAAAAAAAAATATGACTATTATAACTAATATATCTTCTATTTTTATCAATACATACTTAACATTACTTTTTCCATACATTTTTATATACACCGACACACACAAACATCATAAAATAAGCAATTCGTAGATGATATTTAACTGATATCGAAAGTTAAATTATCGACTTGTAATCGTTTACCTCAATCCAAAGAACAATTTATTATTTGATTCACTAGCCCCTCCTTTTCCCCAAGGAATGACAGATCATCGTCAAAATGCACATTTTCTGTAAAATCTTTACTTTTGTAAAAAATATTTGTTAGGTAATATACAAATAGCAAATTAGTGGCGTAAGTTATATTTAAAATATATCCTAGTAGATTAGCAAGAAATATCTTGTACCTTAACAAACTATTTGAGACACAAGTTACACATTAATTTGTGATTGAAGCGATTTTTTTTTTAAATTTAAGAATCACTCATAAAAATAAATTAATAAATAATCCACACCTGTTATTTTTTTCCCCAAAAATGAAGACTAATTAATAACTATCATTATCAAAATAATAACAGTTACCTATCTAAATAATGTTCGATCTAGCATAGCAACATCCCCTCCTTTGGGTTTTTCTTTGATCATCCGATCGAATGATAACTAGACACTATTAATTGATTAAACACACTCAATAAATATTTTAACATAGGTCGTTAAGCCGAGCTTCGGCCAGTCAAAGGAAGATAAAGCTAATTAACTGCGTTTGATCTTTAATGACCATTTGAAATTCCTATAAGTATTGGTTCTAAATGTAGGTATTGAGAAATTTGAAAACGTTAGCTTTTAAGATTTTTTTTATTCTGAAACCTAATAATTTAATCATTTTGGTGATATATGGTTTTAAAAATAAAACAAAATATTTTCCCTGAAAATTCTTTAAACATTCTCATTCCTTTAAACGCCTCAATATCAATTTGGACGTGATTTTTTTTTCAATAGATGTATTTTTTGTAGCTCATATCCTCAGACATAAAATTCAAATTAATTTAAATTCTATATAAAA